>NW_026527856.1:0-175439 GCF_017976375.1 Cuculus canorus | reverse complement strand
AAAGAGTATCCATTTTCAGACAGGCAAACCTGCAAAACATCTACTTCTGTAAGGCTGTTGCTGTCCCTCGTGATGGGCTTAAATGCTGCATGTGTGCTTTGTGCTCTTGGTGACCTTGCACAGGCCACGTGTGGTGGGCTCTGTCACTAAAGGAACACAGAGAAGAGAGGAGACCTTGCATACTTAAGGTCGCTGGTTCAGCAGGGTCACAGGCTTCAAACCCCAAAACACATCTTTGTCATAAAAACTAGAAGATAAATGCCTGAATTGCACCAGGAAGGCTGTCTAGAAGACCAGGGTAACCCAGACACAGACACTCTATGGAGAAACCTGCAGTTTCAGCCTGTTTCCACTGGGAAGGAACAGAACAAGGCACATGCACACTATAGCTGAGAGTCACCTGGTGACTGCAGAGGGGAGAGCGCCTCAAAAGCAAAATGACAGTGCTGTGTTTGGCACATGAGAGAGGAAATCTGGACTGTGAGCCCTGTTACCTTGAAAGAGGGGCGATGGAGCCTTTCAGGGGCTCTATTTTCAGCCCTCTGAGAAGAGAGGGCTTTTTCTAAAAGCAAAGCTGAAGGCTTCCTTCTCTCTGTTGATCACACAGTCTGCTGTACCTCATGCCCTGCAGAGAGGACAAAGCAGCTGCTGAATAACTTTTGTTTCTCTGGCCACCGGACCACCACTGCCCACTGCGCTCCTGGCTGAGCCCAGCAGACAGTTTTGCAGCAAGGACCGTTGCCTGCAGCATGGCACACTCAGGATGCCAACATGGAAACACACTTCTGATCCCCCGGGCTCCCCTGCACCGCCCTCAAATTCCCTCTTGGAAACAGCCCCAACTAAATGCCCTGTTCCTGACACAGACCTTCTTCCCTTCCCCTTCCTCTCCCTCGTACACTTGGGTGCCAGGAGCTGGATGCTCTGCTCGCAAGAGCCCACTTCCATTTCCAGCTTCCTCATGGAGAAGGAAGAGCCTGCTGGAATAACGGGACTGGTGAACCCCTGGAGAGGTGTAAAGTGTAACCAGGGTGCTTACCAATCAACAGCGAGTGGAAGTTCAGGCGGGGGCTGTCCAGAGTCACTAGCGGGTCGGTGGCATTTCCCACCAACAGGAATAGGGCTGAAACGCTCTGCTCAGGGATTGTAAAGGCCCAGGATGATTCTGTGATGTCCAGGTGCTGGGGGATGAACTCAGATTTCATCTGTGGGACAAACAGGCAAATGAAGGAAAGCTGGCAGGGTAAGGAAAGTGGGTGCAGCCTATACCACCAAGAAACACACGAAACCTCCACCTTATGCTGCCGGGAGGTCAGAGCTGCTCTGCCACGTACAGCCCAGGAGCACAGCAGATGTGGTGTACAGAGTGAGAACAGGTTCATTGGTTCTGTCAGTTCATTGGCACTGCAGTAAAAGGTTTCTACATGGTCTTGGCAAGCTCACAGTGAGTGAAGATGTAGCTGGCATTAAACTGGCACACGTGTGTACCGGATCTACCTTCTTAATATCCTGCACCCACCTCTGCTTTCTTCCCTGGCTGGATCTGACCTCTCTCTGTGAGGCAGAAGGCGGCTGCCTGTCTCAATGGGGCTTCAGGGTCTCGGCAAGTCCACTGGAAGGAATATGTAGAACTGGTTGGGTTCATAACCATGAAGGTCCTGGGCACACAGAGAGAAAAGGACTACTAAGGTGGTGTGGGAACTTTAACAACTCTGTTCTGCAGCAGACATCAGGCACTGCCAGTCCTGGTCACCATCTGGGAGGACTGATTTGCTATAGGCCAAATGACACTGGGAACACAAACATTTCACCTGCTTTCTACGGACCCTGTTTGTTTCCCCGGTGGCTGTAGATGAAAAGCTATCAACAAAGAAATTATCGAGGACATAGCCAAAATCTTGAATATTACAACAGAGAGATCAAGTGAAAATGCTATCATCGAGTCCAGTAAGACTCCTTTAGGAAATGGCATCCTCTGTTGTGGTTCAGCCTTCACTGACCCTGTCTGACTGTAACTCAAAGCAGCAAGAACGTCCCAAAGATGCTCTTCTAAGGGACAAAGGTTGTACTGGTCACACTGCACAGGCCAGGGACACGGGTCCTCCAAGACTGACCCACACCTTCTTGAAGAAAGGGACAAAGAGAACAAAGATGGCCATCTGGTCTTCAGTGACCACGTTGTTCCAGCCCCAAAACAGGCTGCTGGATAAAGGGTCAGCAGATCGCAGACAAGGTACAGATGCACCTTGTGGCTTGGAAGAGTAGCCAGAGAGGTCCTGTCTGCCTGCAGAACTGTGCTGCTTCCAAGGAGACCCTGTGCTCAAACACAACTGCATCACGGCAGGTTCCCGAGTCACTGCCCCGCCGCTGAGCCCTGATGGCTGCTGTGAGCAGGGTCTGTGCCTGCAGCAAACACTCCGGTGCCCGAGGGAGGAGGGTTAATTTTACACAGTGACTTTGCATTTGCCCTGGACCAGGGAAATTGCACACAGTGTGACTGCAGCTAACTCCTTGTCACAGCATCACTTTTTGCAGCCTCAGACATTTCCTAAAGAGGCGCCCTGATGTCCCCCTTCCCAGTCCTGACCCACAACGTGGCTCCTCCTTGAGCCAGACTCAGCTCCCATGAAGAACACAAGCATCACAGCAAGCACAGGAGGGTCTGAAAGGCAGAGAAGGGACAAGGAGAAAGTGTCTCCAGCTGCAGCTGGGAAGATGCTGATCAAAGTGGACGACTGGACAGGAATGAAAAAGCAATTATTGTTTTTGGGCATAAGGGGCACAGTCTTCTCCATGAGTCCTCAGCCACAAACTGGAACATGCCAGGCACCCCGAGCTGCCACAGAGCTCATGCCTTACCATCAACACTGGGCGGAAGCTGCTCCTGAGCTCTTGCCCTTTCATCCTCCACAGCCACCATCCAGTTGTATTCCAGGGCCACATTCTCTGTATTGGACAAAGCAGGGCAAAGCAGGGAAGAGGAATAATAAGGCCAAGAAATACAAAGAAAACAGAGAAGTAACACTGTACAGTGGGCTCCTGGCAGACATTCCTTTATCCTGAGTGGCATCTTCTTCCCCAGGCAACTCGGCCGTAGTTGGATCACTGACCTGAGCTGCCCTAAGACAAAGTATTGCAAAGTCTGGAAGAGAAAGACGAAAAGGCAGACCTGGTGCCCAGGACACTTAATGTGAGGGTCTTACTCTGGTCTTTATGTCTCGGTTTCACATTATTTTGACTGCACGCTTGTCCTTGAGTCGATGAGGACAGGCAACCACACAATGCAAGCAAAACCATGGGTGTTCTCAGCAGAAAGGCACAGCAGAACCAAACCTCTCCCGGCACGTCGTGGCAGGACAGCAGCCACCATCTCCTGCTGGGCTTCATGAGCAGACACAGAGGCCCCAGCACCCAGCCAGGACTGGGAAAAGATGAAAGAAGAAATGATTTGTTTACAGGGATGATGAACAGGTCAGACTGCACATAAGGCCCTAGAATGGACTCAGGTCCACACGCTGGACATATCCACATCCAGTATCTCCACATCCTGGCATGTGCCAAATTGTGTGTAGAAGCAGAAACCTCAGACCCAGCAGGCAGCAACACCCCCTCCAAGGCTGATCGGCCCGTTTCAAATTAGAAGAGGTTTATTAAGTAGCTGAGCAATGAGCATGTCGGTGTGATCTCTACTGGCACGGGACCACGAGTAGAAGGAAAAGCAGAGGCCACCAGAGAGCACATGTGGCTCTGGGGAAGCAGCTCTGGGCAAAGTGATCTCCCACACACGAGTCCCTGCCTGGCCTTTAGCACTCACTTGAACGTCCTCGTCTGGAACAGCAATGTCTCCTTGAACTCAATCTTGTTCCTGTCCAGCTTGAAGTCGGCATAGTCAACGAGAGCACTGAAGCAAAGCTCCACCTAACGGCTGCTCTGCTCCAGATCAGTGGGAGCAGGTTCTGAGTCTGTCTCAATTATCTCCAAACACAACAGGGAAGAATCACCGAGCAGAGCCCTGAAAGCCAGGCTGGGAGTATTTTGGCCTCCAAAATCAGCCACATATAGGGGCCAGAAAGGACCATTTCCCTGGAAAGGTGACACTTGATCCTTCTGCTGTAGTATCTGTACCTACTGATCAAAACAATCACCACCATGACTGCGAATACACCCAAGCGGACCATGAGCAGATATCAGCCCCTCTGTATCAACCCTGTAGAGCGTCTGACTTTTTCCCTGGCTGCCTATAAATCCAGCAGGCCTCTAAAATAGGATGAAGTTCCCCAGCTGGAGCTCTGTGGATGGAAAAAACACAGGAATTAACAAACCTAGAAAGCACCTTGTCCTTATTTTAGGAGGAAGTACTTCCCGGATGCCATGGGTGGGGCAACAGCCACACTGGCAGAGTTTGGGGATGGGCATGAACTCACTAGGAATGTCTTGGACTGCTGATGCTTTGATGGGGAAAAAGTTTGGATTACAGGTGTTACAATGGTTCAGAAACTAGACAAGAACCATCACTCAAGAGAAGTGTTTGGCAATAGCGACAGTCAAGGCAAGAGTCTCTTGAGATGAGACTTCTTCTCCAGACAACTGCATGACTGCCACACAGCCCTTGGGCTGCTTCATGATGAGACACCCCACGTGATATAGAGATCACAGCCCAAACCTCTGGTGTCAGCGCAGACACAGCTCAGAGCTCACCCAAAATGTGATGGTGGGTGGTCAGCATACACAGAACAGCATTAGTGTTGCTCTCCAAATCAAAACAACAGACAGACTGCAGTGGATTCAACCCCTTTTTGGGGACTGAATCGAACAAAGAGATTTTACCACCATAAAACATGTTATAAAATGTAAGCACCCATTCAGCACACGCTGCAACGCTTCAGCTTTTAGCAGAGACCAATAGTTTGCGTCTGGCTAAATGTCTCTTGTCAAACTAAGCACCTCTTATCACAAAGACCTCCCCATCTTTTGTGAGTGCATCAGACCACCACATCTACCTCTCCCCTAAAATGCACTGCTGGTTAAGCTCACGGGTGGATTAACCCTTCTGCAGGAAGCAGAAGCTGCTTAGACAGCAGAGACGGCAGCCTGCTGCCATCAGCAGTTCTTTTTGTGGAAGCTAGGATGGCTTTGGCTATTGTCCTTCCTACCTTCTCCTCGACAAGGCACGCGGCTGCTGGGTCCCTCGTGTTATCCATCCCCTTTACAGTGTGCAGATGCTCATCCCAGTCAGTCACCTCCTCTGCTGGCAGCTGGAAGGCAATCCTGGTCACCTGACACTTTACAGGGTGCGCTCTGAATGTGACTGGAACATTTGATTCCAAGGTTACTGTGATGTCCTTGGCACAGCCAGCAGGGAGGTGTCGCACCTAGGGAGAATCAGAGAGCCAAGACCAAACTGGAATCACTGGCAAAGACAGGACCGACAGCGAAAGGATTGATGTGGTGAGCAGCTGTGCCAGGAATCTGCATCTTACTGTGTGTTACTCTGAAGTTTCCTAGAGGAAAGTACAAACAAAAGATGCCACTTCCCACAACACGGAGGGGCTGACAGCTCTGCCCCAGGAAAGTCGGGCACTGCATCTCCTACGTAGCACTGAAACGGCCTCTCACTGGTACGTGGGGAACTCCCTGCCAGCTCCCAGGAACCTACCAGGCAGTGCTCGAGCCGTGGAAAAGGCAGAGACATCCAAGCTCACCTCGGGGGAGAAGTGAAACAGGGAGGCTGCCAGCTACTCAAACTGCATCTCCACCACTCTGCTGCGATTGGTGATGGTGAAGGTCACGGAGTATGGCGTCCCAACGTGACAGTCCCCAAACTGGATGTGATCCACTCTAGCAGCTGTTCAGGATGAGAGCCAGGGATCTCAGCATGAGGTGAGCTCCATCTGCTCTCCTCACAGGCACAGGCACAGGTATATGTCCAACTCTTTTCCTCGCTCCAAGCTTTCCTCCCTCTGGGAGATGCAGTTCCCCATCTTGCCTCTTACAGGGTGGTGGGCAACAACACAGGCCCAGTGCTATAGAGGACACAAATGAATCTACATCATCGTCATCTCCATGCCATACCATGGACTGACAGACTTCCTTTTGGAGATCATAGAATAGTTTGGGTTGGAAGGGACCTTAAAGATCATCTAGTTCCACCCCCTGCCATGGGCAGGGAGATCCCACTGGATCAGGCTGCCCAAGCCCCATCCAACCTGGCCTTGAACACCTCCAGGGATAGGGCAGCCACAACTTCCCTGGGCACCTGTTCCAGTGTCTCACCACTCTTACGGTGAAGAATTTCTTCCTAATGTCTAGCCTAAATCTGCCCCTCTCCAGTTTATACCTGTTCCCCCTCGTCCTATCACCACAAGCCTTTGTGAACAGTCCCTCTCCAGCTTTCTTATAGCCCCTTCAGGTACTGGAAGGTCACTATAACATCTCCTCGGGGCCTTCTCTTCTCCAGGCTGAACAAAGCCAATTCTGTCAGCCTGTCCTTGTATAGAAGGTGCTCCATCCCTCTGATCATCTTTGTAGCCTCCTCTGGACCCATTCCAATAGTTCCATATCTCTCCAGAAATGGACACAGGACTCCAGATGAGGTTTCACAAGAGAGGAACAGAGGGGCAGCATCCCCTCCCTCGCCCTGCTGGCCACGCTGCTTTGGATGCAGCCCAGGACACAGCTGGTCTTCTGGGCTGCAAGAACACATTGCCGGCTCATGTCAAGCTTCTCATCGACCAGCACCAAACTGCCAACTGCTTGTTTACATCACTGTCACTTCAAAGCCCCCACATCAGCCTGCACATGGAGTTGCACACTTCCAAGTTTGGCTCAACGCTGTCTTTGTGCCCTGACAGTTGCTTCACTCCTGGCAGCCTGCAGGATACGTGTGTTACGTATCCGTGCCACGCTTGCATGCTATCTCATCCCATCCCAAGTGCTTTGGCTGTCCATCTGTCAAGGCTATACAACACACCTCGATTACTTTGTTTTGGGGGCATCCACTGACCTTTAGAAATGCTGATGTCCAGAGAAACCTCATAGACCTCCACAAGGACTTGGATAGTTTCGACCTGAAGAGTGCCCAGGAGATTTTCTGCATCTGAAACCTGAAGCAGCAAGAAACAAACACTGCTTACACCACTGTCCTCAATCCTTTTGGTAGACAATATATGACTCCTTGTCTCTGTCAGCTGCTTGCACCGCAGCTTTCCCTGCTTGACAAGCATTTGTGGATTCACAGATTTTCCTACCCTGTTTATCTCATGGGCTGATGTTATCCTGCATTGCGAGTCCCTTGCTGCTACGGGGGCACCTGGCAACACAGGTAGAGAGGCCTCTCAGGAAGGCTCATCCTTTTGGCCCCTTTGCAGGGTGCCTTTCAAGCGCAGTATCCACCCCTAAGAGCACAGGGCTGCTCGGTCCGAGTCCCTCTTACCTCCAGTCAAAATGTTTTCTCAATGCTGACAGCCTCTGTGGCCTTGAAATAGAGATGCACGATAAACTCTGTGCGGGGACCAACGATGCCCGTAGGTTGCGACACAGAGAAGCACTCGCTGAGGTATTCCAACCCACAAATCCACTCGGCCACAGGCAATCGGGTGCAGTTTTTCAGGACAAGGGTTTTGATCTCCATCCTGCAGAGACAGGGAAACACTCGGAACCAGCTGCTCATCACACAGCATTGCTGGGGACTACAGAGCTTGTGGCTGTCATGGGATCTCCAAGTCAGCAAAAAAAAACAGTGACCAAGAGAATGGGAACTGCTGGGAGAACGAGGGATGTTAGCCCAGCCTCTGATCTCAGCAGCCACACAGCCAGCAAGAAGCAGCAGAGTGAACATGAGCCTCGAATCCTGTGTTCATTTCTGGGCCCCTCACTGCAAGAAGGATGTTGAGGGTCTGAAGCGTGTCCAGAGAAGAGCAACAAAGCTGGGGAAGGGGCTGGAGAACAAGTCTTACGAGGAGCCGCTGAGGGACCTGCGGTTGTTTAGCCTGGAGAAGAGGAGGCTGAGGGGAGACCTTATTGCTCTCTACAACTGCCTGAAAGGAGGTTGTAGAGAGGACGGTGCTGACCTCTTCTCCCACGTGACAGGGGACAGGACAAGGGGGAATGGCCTCAAGCTCTGCCAGAGGAGGGTCAGACTGGACATCAGGAAAAAAATTTTTCACAGAAAGGGTCATTGGGCCCTGGCAGAGGCTGCCCAGGGAGGGGGTGGAGTCCCCATCCCTGGAGGGGTTTAAAAGACAGGTAGAGGAGGTGCTCAGGGACATGGTTTAGTGGCAGATAGGAATGGTTGGACTCAATGATCCAAGAGGTCTGATTCCAGCCTGGTGATTCTATGATTCTATGATTCTAAGAGAAGCTGAAGGGGACCCCACTGACAGTGCTGCTGCCCAGAAGAACAGCCACAGGATGACTGACCTGTGGAGAAGTACCCTGTTGAAGTGCACCTTTGTGGGGCTGACCTCCAGCTCCGCCCACACCCCCTGGCAGCACAGGCGGAACACCACTGGCTCGGGGTTATCTTTAACGTAGCAGACGAGGTTGTCTTCCACAAACCCAGCTGAAGTGGGGTACGCCCCAACGCTCAGCTCCTAGCTCCGTCCCTGCAAGAAGAAATATAATGATAGATTGATAGAATCACTAGGTTGGAAAGGACTCACTGGATCATCGATTCCAACCATTCATGACAATCCCTAAACCATGCCCATCAGCACCTCATCCACACATCCCTCAAACACCTCCAGGGAAGGTGACTCAACCACCTCCCTGGGCAGCCTCTGCCAGTGCCCAATGATCCTTTCCACGAAAAATTTTTTCCTCATGTCCAGTCTGTTAATGGGGACATGGAGGGAGGGAGGAGGTTGCGGGGGAAGGATGTGGGGGAGTTATGCACAAGACAAGAAGAGAGGGATGCGTGGGTGATACAAGAGAGAGGGGGGATGCGAGGGATTCAAGAGGGATGTCCAAGACAGGGAGAGAGGGATGCACGAGAGAGAGAGGGAGGGGGATGCGAGAAAGAGTGGGACGAAAGGTCGGGTCAGGGGGAGTGCCAGAGGGGAGATGCAAGAGGGAAGCTAGAGGGATACAGTTCCTGTCCTGCAACCACAGGTCTGCCACTGCTCCTTAGGAGATCTGCCTCAGGGCTACAAGCTTTCAAGATGATTGTATAATAAAAATATATAATCGCATGTAGCACCCTGAGGATCCCAGAGTTTGGTTAGATTGCACGGACACTGGTATCCGTGTCTGTCTCCATAAATCTTTATCTGCACAGGCTGCCTTCAAGTGCATTTCTATTACTCGCACTTTGGTCCGGCAAAACGAGGTGGTGAGAGAAGAGCACAGGTGACTTCTGCTAATAGAGTAGATCAGGTGGAAGGGACCTACAATGATCATCCAGTCCAGCTGCCTGACCTGTTCAGGGCTGACCAAGTTCATGTGTTGTGAAGGGCACGTCCAGATGCTTCTTAAACACTGACAAGGGTAGGACATCAACCACCTCTCTAGAAAGCCTGTGTCAGTGTTTGACCACTCTCAGTGAAGAAACGCCTCCTGATGTCCAGCCTGAACCTCCTGCCCCGGCGCAGCTTTGAATCATCACCAAGCATCCTATCCTGAACACCCAGGAGAAGAGATCAGCACTTCCCTCTCCACTTCCCACCACTCGAGAAGCTGTAGAGAGCAATGAGGTTGCCTCTCAGCCTCCTTTTCTCCAAACTAGGCAAACCCAAAGTCCTTATCTGTTCCTCGTAGGACATTCCTTCCAGGCCTTTCACTAGCTTTGTTGTCCTCCTCTGGATTCATTCCAAGGCCTTCACATCCTTCTTACGTCGTGGAACCCAGAACTGCATCCAGAACTCACAGTGAGGCTACACCGATGCCTCATACAGCGAGATAATCGCCTCTTTTCACCTGCTGTCAAAATGCCACATCAACCCTTGGCTTCTCTTCAGCAATCGTGTTCATACCCCCTTCCCCCACGGATTCTGGTTTAAAGACCTCTCCATCAGTCCCACAAGCTTACACCCAAAGATGCATTTTCCCTATCAGGACCGGTGGATGCCACCCGGCCCCTGCACCACAACCTATTCCTCTACCTCACTTGAGAAGTACTAACTCAGCAAAGCAAGCACTGGAGTTTATCATCCCTGCTACCAAAGTCAGTGCATCAACCAACTAACAGCTAAAAAGCATGTCAAATGCAGGCCTGCCTTTTGGATGGAAAACAGCTTTTAATACAAAGACCACCACGTGAGTCTGAAAATTGTCCTTCAAAACTGAACCTGAGTCACCTGACCAGTAGTTTACGAGGTTGTTGCACCAGCCAGTATTAATGATATAATATTTAAAAGAAAAGATCTACTTAACATCAATGAAACCAACACAACTGTGGGAATCTCCATTATAACAAAAGCCTGGTTTATGTCTGGCATCCTAAACGTACAAAACCCCTAGAAACGCTCCCATCTCAAGTCAGATCCTTCAGGGTTGAAAGCTTGAGCACCAATCAAAAGGTTTTACATGCTACATCACTAAAGCAGCCAGCTTGCAACTGCTGATTCGTAAAGTTCTCAAAAGCTCCCTCTACCTAAATAAAAAGAACAGATTCCCCACAACTTGCTACGAAACAGCTCCTAGCTAAGCTCAAACTTTTGCAAAGCAAGGAAATAAAATATACCCTCACCTCCTAAAGGTAGAGAGGCGAGTGCAGCACAAGTGTAGAGGTGGCGTATCCAGGGTTACCTTGGGTACAGCTGACCTTACCAGAGCTAGGGCAATTAGCCCGAGAAAAAGAAGGGAAATCAAGCTGTGAATTCCTCTCACCCCCTTTTCAGTTCTGAAAGAGTGGTACCTCTTCCTTTTAAAGCACCAATGAGATCCTCAACAAGGGATGAAAACATCTGCAAGAGGGATCCGGCACATCCAGCTGCAGAAGTGACACTGCAATGGAAACAGAGATATAATCTTACAAGTTTGGAAAATTAGAAGTAACCTGGAAAGAGAGAATGCAAAACACACTTAGCTTGACATACGCTTTCCTATCTTACAGAGTCAAGTCTCCAGTTTGTAGATGAGATTAGGCCAAACATTGGTTCTTCTGAGATAAGATACACTTAGTCTGGCAGAATCTGTTCAAGCTGGAAACACAGTCATTTAAAATTACTGCAGGATTATCACTTCCCATCAGTTAGCAAGAAATCTAAAGCAAAAACAAAGGGAAAACCAAAACAAACTAAATTACAGCACTAGATAAGCCTGAATTTCATGTTGTTCATACAGCAACTGAAGACATGAAGTCATGAAGCCCAGAATCCTGCAATTCAGTTTAAGAAATCATTTTTCCTATCAGAGCCACACTGTTGTTTGCCACAGGAGGGAATGCTTGGGAGACGGAGCAACTAAAACCCTCTGGGTGCATAACCTTCTGTACATCAGGAGGGTAAACACACATTGGGCACAAGACACTGCCAAGATGCATTTCCTACAAAAATCACACGTTGGGCATTTACAGTAAAATCTCTTCATTTTCTGTCTCACGCCAAAGGACTTTGCATGGGAATAGAAGAGAGAGAAATCCCTTCACACAGATGCATTTCTAGCCAGGAATGGCATACAAGAGAAACTGCTCAACTAAGTAAGAAAAACACCACCTCTCCAACTTGTTTGAAACCCTCCCAGGCAAAATAGAATCACAGCCTCCTAATGCATCTTCCGTTTCTCTGTTCCTTGAATATTTGAACACTTGAAAACTATATATTCAATATAAGTTTCTAAGAACAAAACACCTTTTTACTCAACTGATGAGCATTTTAAAAAGGCTTGGGTGCCTTACCATTAAGCAATTTGATTCCAGAGAGTTTCATCATCATCTCTTATTTCCCCGTTCCTGTTTTGCCCAATAAAGTATGTAACTTCAAACAGTATTGGCAAAAGAAGTTTTCCCCATGATAACGGCAGTCAGAAGATCAAAGAGGGACTGAAATGTAGTTATACAATTAAAGTATACTACAGTGGCTGTGAGACACAGAACTTATTTTACTGTTGAAGTTTACAATTGGTGGGCACAACAAACCCAGACCTCTGCCACACATTTTATAGACATTAAAAATAAAAATTGAAACCTTACCTAAAGACTCTGTCAAATAAAGATACCTGAATTCCTGGATATGACACCTTCATAGAACTGAAGAATTCTGAAAAACTCATAAAATGGTACTAATTATTTGGACAACATTGTGTAGCTAACAGCAATTTCTGCATTACGTGCAAAATTTTAGAGTTGAAATCCTAAGGGTATCAACAATTTGCCTGATATACATACACAGTTTCGTTACCGTAAGTAATTTCCAGCCCCTCCCTCCTCCCTCCACCACCAAGCACAGCTAATGTAAGCTGGTTTGTATCTGGAAAATCTTGCAGTCTAACCCACAGCTGCACATCTGGGTGCCTTCACGCGTTTTAGCCTTCTATTTTTGTAAATACAACTTTGTTAAATTATTGGTTAGAATGAACAACAAAGATTGATTCACATGCTGGGTCTAACAACATCAACAGCAAAACTGCCACAAACTTCCACTGAAAATTCTGACGGTTCAGATGAGCACTAGGTTTACCTCTTGCCAATCAACTTTCCTAACAAAGTTAACACTCTGAAAAGTTTCTTTGTTTAAGAAAAATACTGTCAAGCCAAATCCCTTAAATATTCTGTTCAAATAAATATATAGTCAGTAATACCTTTTAAAATCTTCAGCTCTTTGATCCAAAGCTGTACAGAGTACACTCTGAAACGGTAACGAAAAATCACTCTGCTTCTTATTAAAAACTTCACTTTTCATAGAATTAGCAAAAAATACCTTACTGAACTTGCATCCACTTTCTAATGGGCTTTGTAATAAATACTTAATTATTCATAAGTTTTCAAGGATAGAACCTGATTCAAGCAGGTAAAGGAACAAGTGCTAATGTATCTAACTCTTTCAGAATACTAAAATAGTTTATATACATTGCTCTTTCAA
Source organism: Cuculus canorus (assembly GCF_017976375.1). Taxonomy (NCBI): domain Eukaryota; kingdom Metazoa; phylum Chordata; class Aves; order Cuculiformes; family Cuculidae; genus Cuculus; species Cuculus canorus. Next base: position 162,423 of record NW_026527856.1, on the reverse strand, counting down.
AGTACAAACTGTTTCGCTGGGGCGAACACCGAGATCTAGCATACAATGCTTTTGTTGCTGTCAAAACAGGATAAATACATTCTTATTTAACAGCTGAAAGGGCAGACATTGTGCACAGCTCACGCCCACGCTACTGCTACCCAGTGATTCATTTCTATAGAACAAGACTATAAAAGAAAACTACACCAGGTCTTAATCATGCAGCTGGAGATCCTGACTGATCAGCTGGTTGGTGTGCAGCAGGCAGAGCAACAAAACTGTCCTGCAAAGCTGAACGTCTGCTCTAAACAATGTGCTTTGGGGACTAAGAAGCCACACAAATTTACTGTAGATACGTTAATGGAAGACACACAGATGAGTTCAAGAAGTGCCAAAGTGTTGCAGAAATGGAATTAAATGGCTTCTAAGACTCCCACACATTGATATATCAAGGTCAAAGGACTCATGGCAACCCATCATACACACAAGCGTTTACTGATACAATTGGGAAAAAAAAACAGAGACCTGAAGCTTTCAACGTGTACATTCAGCAGCATTTTACAAGGTTGCTACAGAAAACTCATATACCCATCGTGGTTCCCAAGCTATTATGGAAAGCCTGAGCAAAAGGCCTTTGACAGAAGTAAGAGGAATTTTCCCTCATTTAACCTTTCTATCTCAGTGTTTTCAAGTGACGTCTTCCATCGCTATTACCATTACGCATGACAAAGTCAGGTTTCAAATCATAGATAAAAATCAGATCACTTTTTTCTCTCTCTATCAGACCTGCTGCATCGCCACTGTCTTCACTGATGTGCATATATTTTGACAAGTTTTTATGAACAGTGACTTATTTCTTAACCATAACTATCAGTGACATTCATCACACAAGTTTTCAAAAAAATATTAGGGGGGCAAAGACTACTCACAACAAACAAGCCACAAATATGTTATGGTCTGCTTAAATGTAGACAGGAGGACAGAAGCGTGTCTATAGCACTGTCCCAAAAAACATCACACAGAAGCCCTTGGATCCAAACAGAGCACAGCTCTGCAATGACAAAGATGAGAACAATCCATGAGAGCCCCTGCCCTCCCTGACTACAAACAGGAGCGCTTTCTTCTTCAGCTGGTCATGAAGGACTGTAAGCTAAGCATGGTAATTCCCTAACTCTCAGGATTTTCAAAGAGAGCCATGCAAATTATTCAGGCTGCCCTCTGCTCTTACTTGGAGATCCCAACTCATTTGGAAAGAAGCAGCCTTTGATGATTTTACCTTTGGTCCGCTCACTATTTTCTGATGTTTCTTGAACCTTTTCTTCCCATCTGTTACGCTCCCGAAACCAGTCAATCCCGTCACCATTGCTAATTAAACTGCTAAACCTAAACGCTTCACTTTTTGTCTGAGCAGGTCTGTAAATTCAAATATATTAAGGAAGAAAACCAGCACAACTAAACAAAAATGGGGATTGGGTGGGAAAATTTCATTTTGCACAGAAAGGGCAATAATCTTATAATTTATTTCTAAGTAACTAGACATATACATAGGACTGAAATGTACATATAAACATATAAATGTAATCATCAGCAAAAAAAAAAACCAACTACCAACAAAACCCCTCAAAGCACAAAATGATGCCTGATTCACTAATATGTAATTTTACGTGAGGAGAGCCATCCATTTTATTGGAACTTAACATGTAGAATTCTGACTCAGTTCCGGTCTCGGAGACGAAAAATTGAAAAAGTGAAATCACACAAGGAACGCATCAGTTAAAAACGCTGACTGCACTCATTCTGTGCTGCGCAAAGGTGAAAATTTGCCACAGATTTGCTCATAATTTCATTACACAGTTTAATCATTTATTTTGCATCACTAATGTATTTCTAAAACATACTGGGGGTACTGATGACCATGTAATAAGTTTTTAACACAAAGCACACAGAAACAATTCAGTTGTGCACACAGGTGATGATGTGATTACATCACATCACACGAGATATCATAATTTGCTTAAAAGACTACTATCTTCCAGGTGTTCCTTACAGTATTTTTGCTGTGGCTGACCTTGTACCAGCTTTAGTTTATGTGTTTTCTTAAAATGGTAGTCCTACTTATGTCTCTGTAACCTATGCTAACAATGTACATTATAGTTTGCATCTGCTCACTGGTACTGAGGAAAAAACCAGACAATTTAGAATACAATAAAAGTGCGCTACATGAAGACATGTACCTAGATGCTTAGTTTTCCTAAAGAAAATTATATGTAATAGCTTTCCTATGCAAATTAAAGTGCTGCTGCTTTAGTTGTTTGTAAAATTATTTTAGTGTCACATATGAGAGTGAGTTTAGTAGCAGTAAGGATCCAAAAGCCCAGACACATATTGACTAATCCCTGCCATGCCACAAGGAGTATTGTCACTTGCCTCCACGAGTAGCTGCAGGCTTAGGAGTTCAATGGATTTCAGAAGCGTACTACTTACAGAGGTGGAAAGGAAAGCTTATTTTTGCTGCTGAAGTCCTTGTTTGTAGAAACATTTGTCATTCTGCTCGAATATTTGGAGTTTCTAGCTGGGAGCTTTACCTGTGTAAGAGAAATCTTAACTTAATAAAAGGAGCTATGATCAAATAATAAAAGAAGCGAGGATAAAAACAACCAAGAAGATTATATAATAGTATAACTTTGAGAAGTGAAGGTCAAAGGCCCCAAAAGCCTCCAAATTTTACTCTCTTATCTACATTATTCCCATAAGTAAGAGCAGAGGAGTAGAAAGGAACAGCCAAAGATAAAGCAGCACCTTAGTTAGTTATTCTAGATCAGGTCAGCTGTTTGTTCAGTATGTCAAGAATGCAAATGTTCTCTCCACAAGCTTTTATCTCACAGTACGCTTAACCCAAAGTTAAGCTTCAAATTCAGACTTATCCATTGCAGCCTCCCAGCTCGGCTCATTCCTCTGTAGGCAGTGTATGAAAACATCCTCGTCTTACTAAAGGCAGAGGGACCAGCAATTAATTGCCCCCTCATTTCCTACATTTTTGTTTCTATCAAAAGCATAAAGCATCCCATATAATAAGAAAACAGTTGTGGTACATGAATTAGAGGTTTGAAACTCAAACAATGAAAGAAACGTTGGGGAAGCCTACAACAGAAAAGTGTATTTTATCCTCTATCACTCGCTAATGAAGAGGTAAAGAAACTCAGTGTTGACTGAAAGACAGAGAAGAACACACCTGGGAAGCCAGTGAAATGACATCACAAACTCTAGGACTGAAAGTTGTAAAACTGAAAGGAATGGAGAAACATTAATAACACGTTATCAAAGCTGTTTATTTTAACTTTGATCAAAATTAACAGCTGCTGAACGGTCAACTTACTTCCCTCTAAAACAAAAGCATGAAATTAAATATCCCAAGCCATTCCCATGTATCTTTCACTAGTAGCTGCTAAGAAATTCTGAGGCTAAAGAAAAACCAAATCACCTTTAAAGACTATTTACAGCTTACTTCATTGCATGAAGTGCGGAAAAGAAAGCACAGACTTTGCAAAGCTTATTAACCAGTTTTTATGTGTTATACTAAAACATCCTTTTAATTAGAACCTCCCTACTATTTGGCCGTTTTCTCTTTTAAACATCCACCTGGGCTAGAAGTCCATCGCTTTGCCATGAGCACAAAGATGAAATCCTTCATGCACTAACACATCTCTGCTGCTTTACAAAATTCCCAGGAGAACAAGAATTATCCCTGGGATTAAGGCATTAGGGAGCAACTACAGTATATATCCCAAGGCATGGAGACCATGCAGCGGTTCCCTCATCTCCAGTCCTCCTCTGTGCAGTGACAACTATAATATAAGGAACAGCGGAGACTCTAATGCTTCAAAGGAAACTGGCCTAAAGCTCGAGAGCAAGGGCCCACTCGGGAAACACTGTATTCCAAACTGAGCAGAAGAGGCACTCTTAGAGGCTGAAATGTTATTGCACTTGTCCCTAAGGATGCTCTTTGGGCTCTGTCTCCACAGCTGCATCACACATCTCTCTCCTCAGCAACTGCTTAGTCAGACTGCACTGAAAAACGTTTTCAATACATTCAGTCTCAATAGTTGAGGTACTCTGCTGCTGCTTTATCATCACTTAGTCAAAGAAATAAATGGAATATTCCTTGGAAATTTGCCTATGGTATATTGCAATACATCTCTTAACATTTCCACATACAGGAGGTGAGGCAACAAAACTAAAATCAAGACTGCAAGGGCTACATCCATCATCTCACTTGAAGACTCTTCAGAAATGTACTCTTAAAGCACAGGACAGAAACCTAATATAGAAGGAGATAGAAGAAATACCCGTGAAAGAAGCAACATGTGATGTTTCAAGATATATCAGATGCTTTTCAGGGAATTAGAAAAGGTACCATGTAGGGCAACCATTTCAGGGTTGGTGTGGTGGAGGTAAAGCTAAAGCTAGAGGCACGGAATCTGCCTTCTCAGGCACCTAATCTTAAAGGGAAAGTTTTGGTATATTTAGTACCGTAGACAAAGTTCAACTTCACCTTCTAGAAGACAAGTATAAATTAAATACCAGGGCCTCGGCAGATTTGGTATCTGATCTGAGTCTATAACATAGATTCGTTTTGTATTTGGTGATAAATAAAAGACATGAGAACTTCTCTTCACGTGACTGTAGGAAACTGCGTCTGGATCAAACTCCACCCAAACAGAAATGGACCTCAGCCTCACTTTACCAGTCACCCCACATGGACTTCAATTACACAGTTCTTAAAGTTAAATTTGACTCTCGGAGTACTTCTTACTTGTTAACTGAAACATAAAAATTGCTTCTGGAATACGGAAGCTTGAGTGCACTACAGCAGGTGTCGAGAGAAAGAAAGACAAAAGCTGCTGCTCTTTTGATTTATCCGGTTGCAAAAGCATTACCTTTGTTTTCAGGCTGCTCTTTTATCAGGAAGAAATGCTCACTTTACTCAGCAAAAAGCACTGTCTCCCTTGATAAAATGGACAGTCAGAACCTTGGAATGTCATCTTCCTCTCGTACCTCGTTTCTCTGACTTTGGATTCTTCGACAGGTTTCTACTGGTCTGTTAATTCCTATTTCTGGATTTGTCACCCTGCTCTAAGCAACCATGTAAGGCATCTGCTCAAGTTCCTCCCATTTTCTTCTTTAATAAAGGATGTAACAAAAGCATGGAGCACACTGGTATGAGAAAAGAGCGCTTTTTTGACAGTAACAAACTGTCATCAGGAAAAACAATTTATAGGCATTTACCAAGTTTCCTGATGATCCTTTTTTGTGATAACATAATTTTCACCAGAGCGCTACTGAAATAGCCCAAGCAGAAATTGTAAAGACCTCAGTCAAGTGCAGCTAAACCGTTATCACCTACTTCGTCCAGAAATAGGGCAGAAATACACATTTTGTTGAGCGCTACCTACACACGACAGACTGCAAGGGTGTCTTGACAAAGTGACCTCTTCCATCACATTTTCAATTGCTCATTTTTTTCCCATAGGTTCATTTCAAAACTCCACAGGATTTTTTTGTAGTATCTACAAGCACTTTCTACCACCACACTCAAGCAAAGCCAAAGAAAACACAGGAAAAACAAACAAGCGAGGCACACGCTCACCAGGTCTGCCTCCTTGTCTTGCCAGCCTGACAGAAGCTGAATCAGCCTCTGACCCTGCAGCACCACATGGCACTTTGTGGGAAGGTTTTGCAGGGTTGACGACACCTGGTATCTGTTGGAGGAATCGTGCTTTCCGAGGTTACCAGCTTCTCTTGTTGTTTCAGTGGCCTGTGGCGTTACCCTCCTAAAAGAATGGAAAAGAAAATGTTTATGGTAACAGTCAACTGCCAGCATCTTTTTTTCAGGCAACAAATAAGGCCCACAGGAAACTCGAGCAACACGCTGGATTGCGGCTTGGGGACAGAAGGCCCGGCTTGCTTCTTCTGGGGGATACGGTGCACACGGCTCCCAGAGGATCAGGTGCAACGAGGGAACACCTTGGTTTCAGTTCTGAAGCAGCATTCAAGGTTTCAGGTAAAGTCTTCTAATACAGGGTATTATATACCTTCATGCAGAAAATGACTTCCAAAGGCACCAAGAGCAGCAAGAGGCACAGAAGACAGCAGGAAACACTTTGGCCTTTCATTTCCTTTCCTCCCCACCCATTAACAAAAGCAAAGACAGTACCTCTCAGGGTGCAGAGGCGCCTTTTTTTGTGCACATCTTGATTCATAAAGCAAATAAACTGAATCCCCAAACCACCCACCTCTCCAGATAAAAAACGCCCAACACCCCACCTCCCGATCTATTCCTTTCTCAATTGCTACTGAGCAAAAAGAAAATAAAAATCAATAATGGTTAATAGGAAGATGGAGTGGCAGAGAAACCAAACAAACCAAACCAGACTGAAAAATGACTACAAGAGAGGAGCACAGGACACTCACTGAAGTGACTCCCGGCACAGCAAATGCTGTTTCTTGGGTGAAAGCGAAGCACTTTGGGGCAGTCGCATCCTACGGAGGAGCTCTTCAGGAAACCAGCAACGTTGGCTGTGCGGAAACTCAGCTCCGACAGCAAAGCCCAAACAACCCAAAGCACTTCCTCCCGTTGGGATCAGGGGAAAGAAACACTGCCCTCTTGTTTTCCTGCACTTCACTGATTGCTCCATCAGAAAGTACTGCACCTCATTGCTGTCAATTGTCTCCCTCTGGAGAGGGGCCTCCAGAGAGGGGGCGTGGCCTTCAGCACCCGAGGGGCGTGGCTTCCTGTACCCCGGGGTGAGGCCCAGACTACCAGCACATGTGGGCGTGGCTTCCAGTAGGGGGTGGGGCTTCCAGTCTTGCTGGGGCGTGGCTCCTGCTCCTGGAAGGCGTGGCTTTCAGCCCTGGGGCTTTACTTCCTGTCGAAGGGGTGTGGCCTTGCAGCACACTGGGGCACAGCTCCTGCACCTGAGAGGGTGTGGCTTCCTGCCCCATGGGGCGGGGACTCCTTCCCCTCTGGGCGTGACCTCCTTGACCCTAACATGTAGGGCGTGGCCTCCCAGCCCTTCCCTGTAAAGGGCGTGGCTTCCTAGCAGCAGGGGCGTGCCCTCCACCCCCAAAAGGCCTCCTCTCACAGCTTGGGCGATTTGGCCTCCCAGCCGGGGGCGTGGTCTCTCCCAGCCGGGGAGGGCGTGGTCTCCCAGACCCGGGGATGGGCCTTCAGTGCTGGGGGAGCTATTGCCACTCCCTGCGGGGCACAGCGGGAAACACTCCAGCTCCTGACATGCTGGGAGACGAAGGAGTCCAGCTCCAAGCTCAGGAGCCACTACAGGAATCCACCTCCCAGCGGGACGGGCCTTCAGGAACTCCAGCTCCAAAGGGGCTGTGGCGTGGACAAACCCAGCTCTCACCATGCTCTGCGCTGTAGCACTCCAGCTCCAAGCGTGCTGCTCCTTGATGGACTCCAGCTCCCAGGATTGCTGCTCTTGAAGGACTCCCGCTCTCCGCACGCTGGGAGGAGAAGGGTTCCAGCGCAAGCACGCTGGGGGGTGATGCACTGCAGAGGAGCTGCAGTGGCTGCAGGACATGGCGCTGGAGGAGAAGCCACAAGAGGCATAGCTGCAGGTACCCAGGACCCTTCCGGGGGTGGGAGCACCCGCAAGGGGCTTTGGCCGAGCCCCTGTCCCCACGTTCCCCATGCGGGCGCTGGGCTCAGCACCTTCCTCCCCACGTCCCTCCTTCCCATCTCTGCCCAAGGCGGTTCGCCAGCTGGAAAGTGACATCGCAGAGACGCTGACAAAAGTCCACTCTGCCCAGAAGGTGACCGGCCTGTACCTGGCGATGCGGGATGTCCTGAGGAAGGTGAGCTGCTCACTGGGCCATCCTCCCACCTGCTCCCCCTGCAAAGGCAATGAGGTGCTCCAGGGGCTGTGCTGGCGGGATGCCCTCCTGCTTCTCCCGCTCCCTTCCATCCCCTGTCACAGCATGCAGGGGACCCCTGGGACTCGGTGGGGTGATGTGCTCTGGCTTTTGACTTAGGACTTTTGAATGGGATTACCTTTATTTTAATACCCGGTGTCAATGGAACATATGTACAGTTCATCCACATTTTTATTTAATCCAGTCGTTGCGCAGCTTGACCAGTCAGGGGCTTTAATTTTGTCAGAAATGAAGGTGTCATTGACTGACGCTTGCTAACACAGTACTGTTCAAATGTTTCCATCTCAATGACTGAAGAGCTGCTGACGTGATTACTGCGCCTCCCTTGAGGTCTGTCCGAGCACCCTTGGGCTGCGCTGGGAGGCACCTGACCAGGCCCTGGGAGTTCCTGATGCTGCACCTGAGGGCAAGAGCTGCTCACCTGAACCCGCGCTGCCTAACATCAAAGGGTCCCACCAGCTTCAGAGCCAATGCAGAGGGCATCGCCTGTCCCAGCAGAGCTGGGTGGTCTGCAGTACTCATCTTGGAACAAATGTCACCTCACAGTTGTGAGGAAGCTCTTTGGAGTGATTTAAAGACGAGGTGTCTGGGAGAGAGCCCTCTGCTACGGCCACCATCATTCCTAGAGTGGCCAACGTAAAGATGTGAAGCTGTGCGATTTCAGGCCTCCATCCTCTGCAGGGATAGGACGAGGGGTAATAGTTGCTGCCCCTCAGCCCCTTCAGACCCACCAAGGCATCAGGGCCCTCCAAGCAGTTCATTCCCAGCCCCGCTGCCTTGCGTCACCGACTGCCAGCTCTAGGAAGAGCCGGCCCCTGGATGGATGGATGGTCACACTGGGAGTATCGCAGCCTCCAATCAAAGATCAAACAGCAGCCCAATTGCAGGCTGCTGCGGAGGCAGACACGAGACAGAAAAGTGTTAACCCAGACTAGACTGTGGCTTGGTTTCTGTCCCTGACCCACACTTTACTGGTCTCTCGGGCATAAAGTTCATAACCCCACAGTTCGGGATGCAGCAAGAGCAGCCAGCTAGGACTTGCTGTCGGGTTTCCGGAGCCGATCTATCAGATCTCATCACGCAGAGGTGTCAGGGGACATGTGCTTCCCAGCCAGAACAGCATAAAGCACATCAGCTCTGACCCTCTTGCAGGTGGGAAACGGACAAAGACATTTCTCCACCACCATGCAAGCCATTTCCAACAGAAACAGCGGATTCCATCTGCACTGAGAGTGAGAGCCATTTGGAAGCAAGCAAGTCCTCTTCAGGCTCCAGCTATGACACCTCCTGATTCCTTCAGACTGGACCGGTGAAACGGAGCGTGTCTGTTGTCTCCATGAGCTCCCTGCGTGCCAACGGGTGTCAGATCTTGTGAGGCTCAGCAGAAGTGCACAGAACCCCCCTGGCAGGGGATGGGATGCTGTGAGCACCTCTTCTCTGCAGCCTTCGTGACGTGCCCTGGAGAGACAGGAGCCATCTGCAGCTGATGGGAGAGGCTATTGAGCAGACAGGCTCTTCATCAGGCACAATGTCCATGTCCCAGCTGCTCCCACTGGACAGGGTTTAGCACGATGGGTGGCTTTCCATGTAAATCTTCATGGGATGCCCATCTCTGTGGTGTGTGTGTGAGGGTTCCCAAACCTGAGGAGATGGCATCTGCTGTGTGCTGGGAAGCCACGCCCCCCGGGGAATGGGAGACCACGCCCCCGATAATTAGAGGCCACGCCCCCAGTGGGAGGTACCACCCTTCAGAGGATGGCGGCCACGCCCCTCCTCTGCTGGGAAACCACGCCTGCCGTAGCCGTGATGAGACCACGCCCCCGAGTGCAGGGAGCCCCTCCCCCCGATCTGAATGCCACGCCCCTTGAGTTTGGAGCCACGCCCCAGGGTGCTGATAGGCCACGCCCCCAGACAAGAAACCTTATCCCCTGAAACTGGTAGCCACGCCCCCAGGCCTGGAAGCCATGCCTCCTCGTGCAGGAAGCCACGCCCTCTGTGTCATGCGAGCCACGCCCCCGTGTGCTAAGAGGCCAGGCCCCCTGGGACAGGAAGCCACGCCCCCGTGGTGGAGGACACGCCCCTTCCCTGATACCACGCCCCCACCCCGGAGGACGGAAAAGAGGAGGAGGACTCAGGTGTTTGTAGGCCACGCCCCCTGGGCTAGGAAACCATGCCTCTTGGGTATTGGAGGCCACGCCCCCGCAGAGAAGCCACGCACCCATATGGAAAGATTGGTAGACCACGCCCCCTGGGCTGGAAGCCACGCCCTGCCGGGTGCAGGAAGCCACGCCCCCGGGTTGGGAGCCACGGCCCAGGGCGCTGCTCGGCCGCGGACAGGGAGCCGTGTGGATTGTACGGATTTAAACACATTTTCACTGTTCAGTGGCTTTTAACAGGAAGGCTTTGGGTATGTTTCATTTGGTTCTTCAGACTGGTCTCTTTCTGTTTCCGTGTGCTGTTATCCTGGAGTTTTGAAGGATTACAGTCCTGTCTCTGTTATACTCTCCCGTGCTCTCAGGCCATTGGTGAGGGAGGGTGGAGAGGAACTTTGTGATTCGGTACTTCCTGTAAGGGCATTCCCAGCAGGTACCAACTGGCACGTGGCTTTAGTCACTGCTGAAAATAATGACAAATGAATCCATCTATAATTATAATTCCGCCATAGGATCATTACCAAAGCCTCAGTAATACATTTGCCTCTTTAAATGTAACGGAGAATGCAGAAGGCAGATTTTTTTTCTTTTTTTTTTTTTTTGGTAAAGATTAGGGGAACGGACTGGGAAAAATAAAAAGTAGATCAAGATGGATGATAAATTAGAGCGCTGTGACTTTTTGGAGTCCTATTTGGTTTAGTCTTCCTCCCCCTCAGGCCGGGGCAGGTAGAAGGGTCAGTCGGAGGAGTTTAATGAAGAGGATGTTATGAGCGAGACGCTTCCTGGGAACAGGTTTCAGGCATTCGACAGTTAGAAATGAACTCCGGAGACCTTCTGGAACCGGTGGTGAGAGGGTGCTAAAGCTAGTTCAGCAGCCACTGTCGCTGCGGGAGGTGTAGGAGAAAGAGGATTAGTTAGTTAGCTGTGAGACACACCTCTGTCTGCCCGTGAGCCGGGGGTTTAGTATACCAAAGAGCAGAAGTGGTGGGGAGATGGGGCTTATGTTAGCGCGGGATTCGTTTGGGCTACAGTAGTTTGGAAGTGGTGATGCTCGGCTGTATACTATTGGAGATGCGCATTTTGCTAAAAGCTGTAGTGTGGCTGGATTATTTGTGGAGTTCAGGACGCTATCAGCTACAGAGGAAGTTTCTGTCGCTGTTAATGGTGATAGTTTTACAGATGGGACTGATCTGATACACTTCTATCTAATTCTTTTAACATAATTCTAGGTGTAAGCATACATGGCTCCTGGTGAATCAAATGAGAGGACAACTGATGATGAACAGTCTTCAAAGTAAGATTCAGAAAGGAATTATTTTGTTGAAGTTTACGCTTACCTTCTGCCCCAAACTCATTATGCACTCCTTTAGTTGAAGATAGAGTATATGGTGCAGATATGGATTATAACATCAAGTATTTGGTAGAAACTGTTTTGACAAATGGAGCCTTTATCTGCTTTAACCAGAAGTGCACAGAGGACACGCATGGCTGGCCATTTTCGTTTATCACATCAGTGAATTTTTTCAAGCATAGGTGATATTTTTATTTATTTATTTATTTTTTAATCTGGAGAACTGTTGAAATGTTGACTTTGTTTTCCACGTATGGCCGTACATACCCGCTTCAAGAGTTTGAACAAATATTTCAATCTGTTTCTCTAATGCTTACTTTAAGCTTATTGTAGTAAAACCATACGAGTATGTTTAGTCACCAGATATTCATGTTTTGTTTAGACCCCCAGAGACTGTAGATACTTTACAACAGTGTGAATAAACACAGTATATTCAGGGGAATAAATTGTATGCCTCTTAGAGTTAAGAGGCCAAAGATTTTTGCAGGCAAGCTTTGCCTCTACTCTAAATCCGTGGCATTGGTCCTGTGTACACGTAGTGATATGGTTACTTTTATTGCCCATTTTACCCCTGGGTCTAAGTCTGCAATCAGATCTGGATGGGCAGATAAGCAGTAAAAGTTAGTACCGGTCCCTCCCTGCAGTGGGACGGTGGGTTGAGGAGCGTTGCTGGTAAAGTTATAAGGTGAAAGATGGTGAAATATAGGCAGTGCAGAGGAAAGAAGCTGCGAGGCGTGAGGGCAGTGAGTTTCTGCCCAGTCTTCAGTAGGCACCTTCTGATCCTTCTTCTACCACCTCTCACTTCCTTCCCCAGGCTCTCTGTCCCCCTCCCCTTTCTCTGGGCTCCTCTTTTGTATTTTCTCCTCTTGGGTTACAGAATCTCTTCTTCTTTAGACCACCAAGTTTTGATTCATGTCCATAACTACAGGGCAGCACGCCGGAGGCGGTGAGCCGAGATGACCATCGCACACAACCTCAGCCACAGCTTCCGGAGCAGATCCACCCCTTGGACACCACCCTCCCTGACTCCACTTCCCAGCCTTCTGGCAAGTTGAGGTGAGCGGTGCCAGTTGCTCCCAGGCAGCATGGCCAGTAGCAATCTTCAGATACTCCACAAAGCAACTGCCTGGCACGGCAGCTGGCTCGAGGAGTGATCTTGGCAGCCGGCTCTCCAGTTCTCCTGGGCTGGCAGGGCTTACTCTGGATCCCAGAAGCAGGGCCGTGCCTCTGACGGTTAGCACAGGGTGGGAGGGAGCTTTGCAAGCCCTCGCCATGGACTGGTGTCCCCCGAGATCAGGAGGCACCAGCCTGGTCTAGGTCTTGCTCTGGGTCTCCCTTGTAACCTTTGCCATCGCACGTGCTGCAGCAACACTCGCTCCTTCCTTGTCCCCCGTGGGACAGCGTGTGCTCTGCGTGCGGCTGGCGTGGGGCAGGTCATCGTGTGCGCTTGCAGCTGCTGCCCCAGAGCAGGGTCTAATGCAGAGGTTTTGGCCGAGATGGCAGCAATTGAGTGCTGTGCTCGTGCATCTCAGGATGGTGAGGAAGAGAGGGGCTCTCACTCAGGACCTGGCTTTCAGACCATGTCTGCATCTTTTCCTGTTCTTCAGCACATCTTCCTCTGCGCCAAAACTGCCGAATCCAGAAAAGCCTCCCTTGAAAATCTTCATCAAATTATCAACCGTTCAGTTTCTCATCTCTCTCCTGAAAAAGTGCCACCATGGGGCAGATGGCAGCTCACAGTCTCCATCTGTTGATGGCAAAGATGACACCTCCAGCCCGCCCAGAAAGAAGAGATGCACACAGGGGGAGTAGGTGTCCGTCACGGAGGATGGGTTAAGAAAGAGCCCCAGTGGTGGCCAGAAGGAGCCAGGCTGCCAGGAGCTGGCTGCAGAGCACAAGAGGAAGAAAGAAGAGAGGAAGAGGAGAGAAATACCATCAGAAAAGTGCTCTTCTAGGGCTCTGTCCTCAGGCAGGTGAGGGGCTAGGGTCACGCCAGAGCCCTATGCACCTCTCCTCAGCCTGAACTCAAGCTTCCTGGGCTGCAGCGGGGTGCCTTTTGTCATTCCATGGGTGGGACAAGCCTTGCCATGGAGCCAGCCAACGTGCCAGCTCGCTGGACTTATTTCACCCCTGCTGGGGTGTGGGTTTCCTGCACAGACAACTGTTGCCGAAAATATGATTTGATTTTTTTGCTTTTATTTATTTCACATTAATAAAAAGATTCAAACATCTTTTTTTTTCATTTAAGCAAGACTGATTTGAAATCTGAACCCCAAGCTCCCCCATCTCCCTGTCCCCAGCCAGCCATGCCATCACTGAAAGCTGTCAGATGGGTCAAGCGTGACTTGCCCTTTGTCAGGCCGTGGGGGCCACTCCCGATAACCTTCTCCCTGTTCCACCATGCAAGTCATTTCGTGCTCGCCGTCTCCCTTTCCCTTCACAGCATCTCTTCTGCTCCCACCATCTCCCTTCCCCCTCGCCGTGTCATTTTGCCCCTCACCACCTCCCTTTCCCCTCTCCATGTCATTTTGTGCTTGCCATATCCTCTCCTCTCGACCGGTCCTTTCCCTCGCCATCTCCCTCTCCCCTCAGAGTTCCCATGCACTCTCCCCCCTCTTCCCACTCCATCCCCCCTCTCTCATCTCTTCCCCCTCTCTCTTCCTCTCCTCTCTCCTCTCCCCTCTCCCCTCTTCTTCCGCCACTTCCCCAGAGTGGCGGATCCCTCCTGCATGCGCCCCTCACCCATTACGGTGCTGGCAGACACGGAGCAGACGGCACGGACGAGCTCGGCCGATGTGGACAGGACGGCGACAGGACAACCCGGGACGGACAGGGGACGCTCCATTTGGACTCGTCCTCACACGGCCCTCAGACACAGCGCTCAGCGGGAACAACCACCTGCTGCCTGAAGCATCGACGCTGCGTGGCTTGGGGACCGCTGGGGGACCTGCTGCCTGTACCATCGGGGCTGCCGGGGAACGTGCTCCTGAACCATCGGGGCTGCCGGGGCACGGCCACCGACCGACCTGCTGCCTGCACCATCGGTGCTGCTGGGGAACGTGCTCCTGAACCATCGGGGCTGCCGGGGCACGGCCACCGACCGACCTGCTGCCTGTACCATCGGGGCTGCCGGGGAACGTGCTCCTGAACCATTGGGGCTGCCGGGGCACAGCCACCGACCGACCTGCTGCCTGCACCATCGGTGCTGCCGGGGAACGTGCTCCTCAACCATCGGGGCTGCCGAGGCACGGCCACCGACCGACCTGCTGCCTGCACCATCGGTGCTGCTGGGGAACGTGCTCCTGAACCATCGGGGCTGCCGGGGCACGGCCACCGACCTGCTGCCTGCACCATCGGGGCTTTCGGCTCACGCACCGCCAGCATTGACCCTGACAGCCTCTGGCAGTGGAATGTGAAGCATTCAGGGGTCCTAAATGTAAGTTCAGTCCTGTCCATCAGGCCCTGCCACTGCAAACACCCAACCCTGCCGGTGTGCAGCCCACCAGGGGCATTCCTGCTGCCCTTACGTGCTCTTAGGCGTTTGTCGGAAACAATTTCTCCAGAAACTGTGACTAATGAAAATTTCCATTCTATCTATTTTAATTTGAAAATGCTGATGGGGTGAAGCCCAGCAAAATATTTCACAGGTTTTCTCTTTTTCCCCAAATCTTTGGTTTTGCTCCTTTCAGTTGCATCTGCTTTCCATCACTGTGAGCATATGAAGAAAATACTTCTTGCAGAGAGAAAGTTAGAGGCTCTCAAAAGTGCAAAAAATGCTGAGGAGTTACTTGGAGCACTTCTTTTTATGAGTGAAAAACTTGTTATTTCTTCAAGTTGCTTTCCCCTAATGTCTGTTTCTGTTATGGCTTTGTCACAGAGGGAAAGAGAGAGGAGGCAATGCAAATCCTCAACTTTTCCATTTGAAAACAGAGCATAAAATCATACTATTCCGAAAGAAAAATGTTGGTTTTGGTTTCCAGTTGTTGCTGGAAACTTAACTGCAGGGCATTTGACAATTTTGTCTCACTGAGAAATTTCCCCTGGGGAACCCCTCCGAGTTTTCAATCAGCTCTGCTTTTAGAGCTTCCCATGACACTAAAACCTCCGCTGACAACTTGTTCCATGGCAGAAACCAGCTAGAGGGTTTTTCATGGTCCTCAGTAGGAATTGTCACCATCACAGCCCAAACCCACCGCTCCATGCTCTCTTCTCATTGGCAAAGGAGAGCAATTGATTCCCTTAACATCCCACTGTCTGTTTGCTTCAAACTCTTTGTACCAGAGATTGATTTTAATGAAACGTTCCGCTTGTACACACATGAAATATCTCAAATTAAGTTTTTGAATGTGAAGTAACGGTCATCAAATCCTGCCAAACAACGACCAGCACAGACAGAGGCTGGGAGAATGGAAAAGGGAGAGTAACCCTGCTGCCTCTTGCAAAAGGTTCAGACCTGCACGTTTTTAAATCATCTATGAATTCTGCCTTTTTTATTTTTTTTTTGGCTTTGTAGGGCTTTATTGGCCATACAACACAGGTGAGAAATGCACTTCTCCCCAGGCAGCCTTGTCTCTAGGTGCCAAGTCCTCATTTGCCCATAAGTTTCATGAAAGCTGGATTTGGTCCCTCATTCATCCCATCTTCCACAAGCATAGTTTAAACATATAGAACCAGGAAAAAGAGTTGAATACTGATGTGAAATTTGATGTGGTATTGTTTGCTTAGCGGATAATGGTTTGTTTAAGGTAACCCACTGCCCCCCCGTCCTGTCACTACAAGCCTTTGTGAACAGTCCCTCCCCAAATCATCTAGCAGAGCTAGAAACAACACGTTGGACCTTGTTGCTCTTCAGTGTTGGAGGCACGGGACGGTCCTTGGTAAAGGAGGGTTAACATGCCCCACCATCCCTTTACATTTGCAGACCATTCCCCATGGATAGACCTTTTGTTTGGTGGTTCCTGCCCACAGGACAGGTCTGAGATGGGCAGTTGTGGCTGGGTTGTCTGGGCCGTGGTTCTCCCTGCTAGAGGTAACCTGTCCCCTTGCAGGAGGAAAATCATCCACGTCAACCTCACTTACAAGCTGTGAGGTGGGGCTGGCAGGTCAGCAGCAAGGAATCTCAGACGTGCTTCAAGCCTGACACGAGACCTCGGTATCACACAAACATCCCAGCTGCAGCTGCGGCACGGGCTGTGGCCCAGCTGGAAGTGTCACAGAGAGCAGAAGGCGGCAGGTTGAGATTAACTGGGTTCTGCCCCAGCCCTGCAACATTCGTCACAGACCCCATGGTGTGAAACAAAATCTCCCCACCACGGCTACCTGCCACCTTATGGGTTTATGCAGATAATGATTCAATATAAGCTCTGCTGGGTGCTCTGGAAATATTGCAGAGTTCAGGCAAAGCCTAGTCCATCTCGTGGACTAAATTTATGAGAGCTGAGTCTACCCTTTCATTGAAGAAGTGAAAAATGGCCATGAATGAGGGAAAGGGATCTTACGTGGGTATTGCCCTATCCTAGTGGTGCAGCAGTTCAGTCAGGGCTTGCAGTCAGATGAGCTGCTTTCAGAGCATTCATGGACCACGTTTTCCACCCCCACTTCTCTAAAGCAAAACAGACCTCGATCCCAGGACTGAAAGAAACTCCCAGCATCTCAGAACTTGCAATTAAAATCACCGGAGGTGACAGCACTGGTAATACTTACAACTAATCAAGTCCCATTCACGTTTTCTAAGGTTTGCCTGTTTGTTTGGAACGCCTTCTGCTCAGAGGGTGCAGAGAATTTCATTGGAACTTGAAAACTGCTTCGTGTGAAAGCCACAGTGACAGGGCACTGGATTGCAGCCTGAAAGGATATAAAAAGCTTTACGTTTCCCAGTCTGTTCCCCTTCCAGACACAGATGCTTTTCTTTTGTAACTCGGTAATTCTTAAAGACTTAAAGCAAAGGTGCTACAACCTCAGGCAAATCAGGGAGGGGTTGAACCCGGGGAAAATCAGTTTTGGGGACCCACAAGAAAAATGTGGATGGGACAGAATTGGCATAGAGTGGGAGCAAGGACTGCTGGACATGATGGCTTGTCCCCACAGCCCAGAGAGTGGTTTGGGGCTGTGTCCGTCCCCCACTCCAAGCTCTTCCACACAATTTTGATTCCCAGATTGAGCTCGAGAGTTCACCTTCCAAATAAATTCCTTTCCTTCGGCCAGTGCCGGACCCTGCTGATTTCAAGTTGTGTCCAGGTGTATTGATTCTTCCAGCAGTGAAAACACTGGCATACAAATAGCAAATTGGAGTCCAAGGAAGGCAGCTGCATTGAAAGCACACACGATAAAAGAGATTTATAATAAGGGAAAGTGTGTTTATTCATCTGTTGACCTCAGGCCCTGTATGACTGCATTCCCCACAGAGTGATGCTTGGTGTTGACCTTGAGATGATGACTTAGCAGGGGCAGTGCAGCACCTTTTTGTAAGTGAGTTTAGCAGAGGCAGAACCGTCCCAAGAAAAATGCTCCAGCAAGTGATTCTGTCAATGCAGCAAAACTAACGGCCTCGTTGTGGCCAGGCTAATTCTTTACTTGTGACTATCGTTATTATTCTGTTTTCATGTTGCAATTAATAATGTCGCTACTAAAAGCCAGGTGCTGAGGAACAGAGGCTCCCTGCTCTGCTGGCAGAGGCAGTCAGGCTGGAGGCAGGAGAGTGGCCCTCCAGCTCCTGCCGAGGGCTGCTGCCTTTTTCCTGCATGCTGTTCAAAAACACATCAGTTGGGGCGGACACTTCAAAGAAAGGAACTGATCTGGTGACTCACGGGGTCCCTTCCAGACCATGCCTGAGCAAGAGTGTGACTGACAGGGACTACTGTGAAGAGCAGAAGCCAGGCACTGCAGGAGAGACGTGGAAGCAGAGCACAGTGCTGTCTGTGGGTAACTCATGGGCACGTGGGAACTGGGCTACTTGCTCCATTTCTCCCGGCCTGGTCTTCCCACGAGTGTGGTGGGACCTCGAGTCCCTCAAGGAAAGGATGCAGACCTCCGGATTCAGGGCACAGCTGGCTGGGGGAGGACAGAGTGGGATACCAGGCACGGTACGGGCTTTGTGTCTGGGAGCTTTTCCTCCACCTCAGCTACAGCAGGCAGAAAATTTGGGGAAACAATAAGCTCTCGCGGCCTTTGCCAATCTTAAATAATAGAGAGGTATCGAGACTGATTTCTTGTCTATTTAATGAGGAATAATTAACCCACCCATCACAAGGCCATACAATTACACTGGTTGGAAATTTTCCAGTTAACGTGCCACTTGGAATTTCCACTTAATTTTCTAGAGTTAAATTGATGTCTTGATTATGAAAGATATTGCTTCTAACATCATTCTTAAATAATTTCCTATCGCTGCCGTGATTTTATACAGGCGTGCAGGTCCCTTCCCCTCGAGACAGCTCCTGCCCACGCTCGCTGCACAGGAGCAGCTTGTGCGAGTCTGCTGGAGGAGCAGGGAAAAGCCAGCACCAGGGTAGCTTTTCTTAGTTCCAGGACAGAGTCCAGCCTTCCCCATATGCAGTGCTTCAGTGTGCACGAGGTTTTGTGCAAGGCCACATCACATTGAGGAATAAATATATCAAGGTCACGGCCAGCTCCCAGCCCTCTGCCCCCCACATCTCCATAAGCATAGATGCAGTTCTAGAAGTCATTCACAGCTCCACTTTTGTCAGGGGTCAGCTCAGAGCTGTAGGAGAGAAATGGTATGGGGTGGTCAGGGTTGTGCTGCATAGACCTCCAGGGAGGGGGGTCTGAAGACGGTCACTTGAAAACCAATGCTGTCACTACACTGGCAAAGGGAAAAGGAGGCACAGGCATCCCTTTTGAGCCTTAATTATTTGTTACTTTTCTTCTGGCTAATGCAAAGGCGCACACAAAGGCGAGGCCATCTCAAGGACAAAGGTACTTGATAGCATTTGGTGTGATGAAGGATGCTGTCGATGATAAGCATGGGAGAGACAGCACGTGTGGCCTCACCTGGTCGAGGATGACCGAAAGCTGGTCCTGATGAGTAGAGGCAGGTCCTGGGAATCTGAGCCACGTGGCTCAGAGAGAGAGAGGGAGGCTGAGGAAACACTGCAAACAGACGTCTGTTTGGTCAGGTAGCTGGTGAGGTAGTGATGGGCAGACATCAGGTCTCATCCTGCTCCACACGCGATAAGAGGCTGCTTGACATTTCTAGGGCAGCAAGAAAAGTTGCTTTGCCCTGCCCTTTGCTGGAAAACAGGAGTTGTTCTTTCTCATTAGCAGGGACCCTGAAGCAGAAACCCCATGCCCAAGTTCTAATAGGTTCTCACAACTGATACTTTCGTTTCAAAAGGGCATTGGGAATTGTTTAAAAACTCGCAAGCACGTGAACAAAGGGGTACTGCTTCCTGAACACGGCTGCCTGTTCTCTTCTCGTGTGCTACTGAATCAGCTATTAAACCCACAGATGAGCCAAGTGAGTTGGTCACGGCTAATGTTACCAGGAGCAGCAGAGGAACCAAAGATGATGAGCTACTTGTCACCAAGTCTTAGCACAGAGGACAAAGAGAATTAATTTGTACCACTGACCTGCTTTTGCTTTCCACGTCTCATTGACGTGATCGAGAAATATAGGAAATAAATAGGGAGAAGTGGAAATTCAAGATGATAACACAGTGTTAAAACATGAGAAAAAACAAGATATGGAAGTGATATTCCAGAAAAGCAGGAAAGGCTACAGATAGGGCCAGCATCAGACACGGGGAGCCAAAGACTTACTGATCTGTCACCAGTGTTCACTCCTAACCTGGATTATTATCCTGTGACTCCGAGTAGCACTTTCCAGCCTAGGATGTTCATTGCTCTGCCTCTTGGGAATCACCTTCCCCAGCCAAGAGCCTCCAGCACCAGCTCTCACTTTGGGCCAGGCTGCCCCAGGGGGAGCAGATGGTGAAGAAGTCATTGGTTTTCGTTTGTAAATGTTTATAAAAAGCCTTGACCTGTTGTATTTTCATTATTATTATTATTTCATTATTTTGTTTTAGTATGATTGATTTGAAAACACCCCTGGGGAAGGAAATGCAGACCTAGGGGAGGCAGCATCTCCGAGTTCCTGTGGCCACGATCCAGGATGCCAACGGCCATCCACCATCTCGTGGCCACTGCAGCCAAGGCTGCCCCCAACTTTCCCAGCCGCAGCCGCGCCGCCTCTCTCTGTCAGCCCCTCTGCGCGTCGCTCCTCCAGCCCTGGCCCAGAGCATCTCCTCCTGCCCTGCAGGACTCTGGCACTGCGGGCGCTCAGGCTGGGAGCTTTAGAAAGGAAAAGAAGTCCTTGGTGATTATCTTGGTAAATCCTTGTCTGAGGGATCCCTCGGGCTCCAAGATCTTCCCTGCATTTGGCTCTTCCCATAAGCATGTGTCTCTGAACCCTTTTTCCCTGCTTCTCCGCCCTTTGCTACAAGTGCGGGTGCCGATGCCGCTGGCAGCGCCTTCCCCCAACCCATGGCAGTGCCTGAGGGAGAGGGTAAAATCTCTCCTGCGTTTTGATCCCTCCACCACAACCAAAATGCCTGGAGGTGCTTCCTGTCTGGCTCTCCTCTCCCGGAGCCTTCCCAAGCAGAGCGGCCCCTCTGTGCAGCCGGCTCATCCCTCCTGGGCAGGGAGCTGCGTCTCCCTGGGCCCGGGCTGCGGGAAGCTGCTGCCAGAGAGCAGCGCGGCCCCGCTGCCTGGCAGGGAGGGCAGGGGAGAAGGCGGCATCTCACAAGCAGAAGTTGCTGTGGTGAAATCAGAAAGACCCCATCCCTCTGTACCGAATTCCCTGTCCTGGGGCTCTGCTGAGCTGCCGGGTCCCACTGGCAACAACACAGAAAACCTTCCTAAGAGCCATGTGGCACTCGATCGTGGACTTTGTGTCACCTCACCAAGATTATAAATCTGCTCTTTAGAATCCTCTATTTGGAGGACGGGAACTGCAGCTGTGGGATGCGTCCACAGGCCTGAATCTCTCTCCTCTGCCCAAACACAGACACCTCTTTGGTAAGACTGGTGCCTCCAACTGTGTTGGACGCTACTGGGGAGCATATGGTTAACTCGACCCCCGAAGGCTTAATCAAAGATGGCTTTTGCAACATTTCTCAGTGCAATTCCCAATCTGTTGCATCTGTTGCTTTAATAAATTATCAATCATTTACACTTTGTGAAACTGTCTCAGTGAGAGTCCTTGGGAAGTCGCTGATGGGCAAACGTTGGCTCTGGGACGTGACTGTTCACAGAACCCTTCAATAAACCAATTCATACGGCTGAGACCAAACTGGACCCAGCGGCACCCAGCCTCCTCTTGAAGAAGGGGCTTAGGAAGCAAGGGGGTCCTTTCCCAACCTCATGACTGAAGAGGAGGCCCTTCCCCTGCCACACATCACACTCATACTCTTGACAGTACAGAACATCCCCTGACGGGTGCTCAAACCCTGAAGGAGGGTGAGGAGGAGACATTGGAGGGTCCCGTGGGTCCCTGCAGGGCTTGGGCAGCAGCCTGACAGGAGCTGCTGGGGCGCAGGGAGTGCCGCCACACCCAGCAGACCCAGTCTTAAACCTCTCTATTGAAGAATAGAATTACTGTTGCTTAATAGATTTGGGAGAAATATTTCTCCTCTAAACCCAGTGCATCTCTCCATCCAGGCTCTCACACCTTCTGGCCTTTACCCGGGGAAAGAAACAGCTCACATGGACATAGCTCCCTGTGGGCTCCACTCTGTTTCGTAGCAATCGTAGTAAAAGACATGTGGGATGCTTGTGTTTAAAAATGGAGGCGTTTGGTACAATCTGTTGATACTTTATGAGTAGCCGAGGAATCTCACGCAGCTGACACCCACCCCTCGCTGTTGGCCTCTGCTCTGAAGGGCCATCGGTCTTCTCCACTCATGTCATACTCCCTAAGAAAAGTGTAAAATACTCGGGCTGCATTCTCGCACAAGGAGTTGTTTATTGGATGGAAGCCCTCAAAATCTTTCCTGAGCAGTTATTAAAAGCCAATGTGAGCCTTTTCAGGAGCTGTAGGATTCTGCTGTCCCTGTAGAGCTGCTTATGGGGAAACAGCCAATCACTCAGGACAAACATCTGCTCCAGATGCCGGAGAAGCCCTGCCCTGGACAGCAGACAAGGTAAAGCCCTTGGAGAGTTCCCAAGCAATCTTTAGTGACTGCAGCTGCTCTAGGATTGCCCAGGACAGGGCTTTTGTGGGCAGTACAGTTCTGGAGGCTCCTGGTAATGCAGTTCCCGGGCAGGGCTCAGGCGAAGGGGAGTTGCCCATCACTGCTCTCTTTGGTCTCTCCCCATTGCTCTCGGCCCACCGAGAGAGGAATGCACAGCCTGGCCCCAGCCAGCCTCGCACACATCCCTGCATCCGGAGCCAACCTGCCCTCCCTGTGGGGATTCCCAAGCCTGCTGTTCCCTGACCCACCACCTCCTCCCTGCATGCACCGGCAGCCGAGCGTCCGCTGCTTTTCTTCCCGGCCTTGGCAGAGCCCAGCGGCTCCTCAGCGCCATTGGACACATGAGGCTTCAGCTGTTCCTGCAGCTCATGCGCAGCTCCACTCGCTGTCCTGTAGCCTGGAGGGCTCTGAAGCCGCTTTGTGTTTCTAAGGGCTTGTACAAGGACGGGTGGGTGCGTGACATCAGCAGAGGGACAGTGTCGGGCACTCACACCGTGTCACCCCCAGAGCTGCCCGCAGGGACAGGGAAGGGTAGAAAATATATTGGAACAAACTGGACATGCTGCAATCCTAGAAGCCTGCTGGCACAACCTGCCTGCGACCATCAGGAGAAAGAATGTGCTCAAGTGTCAATGTTTAGACACAAAGGCCGATAGTCAGTTCTTAGATACAAAGCCTTAGTGTAAGGCTTCAAGGCTGTGATGTTTTCTGAGAGCTTTGCTATCCCATGGGAATGAGGAGGCTGGATTGATAAGGTCAGAACCAGGCATGGGAACCGGGTGTGTAGTTTAACAATGTAACTTTACGCTTAGAACATGTTGTAAATGTTCTGATTCCATGGAAATGTATCTTGAGAGATGTAACCAATTACTGTCTATTGTTAGGATTGCAAAACGGAATATGTGCCAAACTGTGCTGCGTGATTTTAACCTATTGACCAATTAGAATAACTTTTAGGCCACGTGGACAGTGTCTTGTAACCTATTGTAGAGTCGCTTCTGTCGCGTGCACTCTGATTATCTGTGTAAATAGACCCTCAGATGTTACAATAGACGAGCAATGATCATACCTCTATGAGGACTCATTCATCGACTCCGGGGCTCCCCTCCCGACACCTGCGTGCCCATCTCCTCCTCCTAGACCCACCGGTCTAGGACTCCCAGCATGGTTAATAGAGCTGATTAAGGGACTTTGTGTGATTTTAGCGATTATATTATTAGCACTGTTAATTTTGCCATGTATCTTGCTGTGGTAGCAGAATATGATTAGCAATGCGTTGAATAGAAGGCTTGGCTAATAGAATGAAAAGAAGGGGGAGATGCAGGGCTCAGCGAGAGTAGGACAAAGCTGTTTGACACAACACTAACTTAAGGGAAAGAACATGTCCTTGGGCTGACCTTCTAGGGAGGAAAACAATACGATAAGCAGGTGTACCACAGGCAAGTTGAAGCTAAGCCAGCAAGAAGAAGAAGAAAACAAGAATTTAGAAAAACAGGGCATGTGGTCACGTAGTGCAAAATTAGCATTCGCCAATAATATCATAACACATATGGTAAACAATAGTGTTATACCAATAGAGTTTTGATGTTCTTAGCATCATAGCTCCAGCAAGACTATCAAATAACGTATAGCCTGTTAATAGAGGTCTCCATCTTGCCACCTGACTGGAGTCCGTCTCGTCTTTCAATCCGGCAGCGCTGCAGAGAGACGGATGGACAGATGGGCGGAGGAACGGCAGGAGGGGCTCACTGGGGCTGTGGGAAATCGGGGCAAGGTGGGAGCACACGGGTGCGTGCACGCCCCGGCGGGATCCAGGAGTGCAGGAGAGTTCAGACGGCAGCACCCAGCACAGGGGCAGTGCCAAAAAGCCCCCCTGGCCGTGCGCTGCAGACACCCCCCAGCACAGCCTCCTCTGGGGACCGACCCCACAGGCAGGAACGTGCAGGGGGTCCCACTGGGGGCCACACTCACCCACAGACTCGCTGCAACTCCGAGAAGCCTCGGGAAGTGTTGGCACAGGCAGTGCCCGATGCCAGCAGCCCAGCCGGGCGCCCTGGCAGCCACCGAGGGCTGAGCGTGAGCACCCGGAGCCTCGGGGACAGAGCCCACCTCCCTGCCAGGGGCACCCAGGCACCCCTGGGCTGCCCCAGCACCGGTGCCACCCGGGCACAGCGAGCTCCCCCTGCCACACAGGTGGCCCACGAACCCGGCACGGTCCCTCGCCCGTCCCCAGCCCTGCCTGCGTTTGCAGAGAGGCGGAGAGAGCCGCCCTGCCAGGGCATGGAGCCCATGTGGGGACAGGCGGGGCACCCCAGTGCCAGCCTGCCCGGGTGCTCAGCTGCACCCAGCACCCATGGAGGGCAGGGACAGGCGGGGGAACCGGCAGCCGAGACCCACCCGGGAGAGACGCACAGCGCCGAGCCAGGAGGAGGGAGAGAGACGGAGGGGACCCCGCATCGCCCCCTGCCTGGACACCTGATGGGGAGAGAGACGGCGGAGAGAAGGGGGCAGAGAAGGCGGCAGAGCACTGAACCTGAAGGAGGGGGATCGGGGGCAGGAGGAGGGAGAGGACCCCTCGTGGCTCCCTGCCTGGAATCCCTGTGGGAGACAGGGGGGCAGAGAGGCTCCCCCGGGGCTCCCCCAGGGTGAGCAGCAGCACGGCCGTGCCCCGCTGCCCCATCCCTCCGCCGGCTCCGCCCAGAAGGGCTGTGGCTCCAGCGCCGCTGCTGCCGCTGCTGGTGCTCTCAGCCGCACGGCCCGCAGCGCTCCCGCCTCCACGGGGAGGGCGCCCGTCCCCGGCTGCCGCTAATGAGCTGCTCGTTAATGAGGGGCAGCGGCTAACGAGCCCCTGGGGGCAGCCCCGCACCCCGCGGCTCCCAGCATCCCGCACTGCCGGAGCTCCCGGCATCGCATCTCGCATCCCAGTGGGAATGGGCAGCACCTGCGGGTTCCCCCCTGCCCCCAGGGACCCTGCACCCACCGGCCCACGGCACCCCCTCCCCAGCACCCTCCCACGCTCCGCGGGTCACCCTGCCAGCGACAGCAATCGTGCCAGGGCAACGTTAGCTCTGCTTTGCTTGGCATTGAGTCTCCTGGGAAAACACGGGGCAAAAGCCCTGCGGGACGCCAAGCAAAGCCCCGGGCGTGGCTGGTCCCGAGCCCTAAATAGCAGCACCTACAGCTGCAAAGCCTTCTGCCCCGACCCTGGCACCCGCCCTGCCCAAGGCTGTGCTCTCCTCCAGGGCATCGCTCAGCACTCTGCGTCTTTAGGGCTCTTCTTCCGGGAGTTGCTTTCCTTTTCTCACAGCACGAATGGGAGCAGAAGCTTTCCTGGCTGCTCTGATGGCATCACCGCAGCTCTGATGGTCACAGTGCCAAAAAGCCCCCCTGGCTGTGCGCTGCAGACACCCCCCAGCACAGCCTCCTCTGGGGACCGACACCACAGGGAGGAACGTGATGTGATGGTCACATCAGAGCTCGCTCCCTGTTGCTGACAGCTTTGCTGCGGAGGACTCCTCCCTCCAACAGCCCACGAACCCCACTGGTTCCCGGGGCCGTCCCTTCCGTAAGCAGCACCTCCTCAGTGCAAAGGGACCCTCTGGCCCTAGGGTGGCCGTGCCAACACCCACAGCCCCCTCCAGCCTGGGGAACGCAGAGCGAGTGGAAACCTCAGCCCTGCAAGTGCCTCCTGTGTCCATAGCAAACACAAGGTTAAGAGAGAGAGCTTGGCTCGGAACAAACAGCAATAGAACTTTACTTAACTTAAAACAACTCAAAACAAAAGCCTAATTTTCTTCCTCTTCATCATCTTATCCATTGTCACCCTCTTCATATTCTTCATCTCCTTTCTCATGGTCTTCATATCCTTCATGATCTTCTCCTTCAACTTCTCCATATCCTTCACCCTCTTCTTCTCTCTCATCCATTCTTGGTCCCACACCACACTCCTGTGATGCCTGGAAGGGAAGAAGGAAGCACGGCCGTTTTGGATAACGAGCAGCACCTCGTCCAACAGAGCCGGGGGTCCCGAGATGGCTCAGCGGCAGCAACAGGTTGCGGTTCATCCTGATGGGCATTTGACTTGCAACAGCTCTGAGACACACTGGGGAGAGCAGGACTCTGCCACCAGCGCTAAGCCCTGCCTGGAATTAGGGTTAGACGAGGGTTGCCTAGGAAATTCCTCCCTTCCCAAAGCGGATGGGCGCTCAGGGCAGGTGCATGGTGGCTGATGTGTCACCAGGACAAGGGGACCGGGTCCTGCAGCAGGGCCCCCAGCCCCATCCTGGCTGAGGGCAGTTGGAGAGGAGCACTTGCCTGTCGTGGTGCTGGTGGGTCTACCCACATGTCCTCCTCTTCCTCTTCCTGCTCCTCCTCCTCCATGTCCTCCATCCATATCCATCGGCATATCTATCTCCATCGGCTCCTCCATATCCATCTCCACACCTATCTCCATCGGTTCTTCCTTATCCATCTCCACATCAATCTCCATCAGTTCCTCCACATCCATATCCATCTTCACATCTACATCCATTGGCTCCTCCTTATCCATGTCCTTCCTCTCACCCACCTTCCGAGCAGTCCCCTTGCCAGCCTCCCGCATGAGGTTAAACAGCCTGAGCAAAGCCAAGCAGGAAAGTGCATTGGTCCTACCCTGGCCAGACAAGGGGACCTGTGGGACGCGGGTCTCGGCACCGCTGCCCCCTCGAGCTTTCTGGGGAAAATCATGGGGCAATGGGGCTCCCGGGGACGTCCCCAGCCAGGAGCCGTCTGGAGGCTGAGCGGCTCCATTGATGCCAGAACCCACCAGAAACCACGCAGCAGGGCCTTCAGATGGACAATCCCGCGCTTCTTTTCCTTCAGCACTCGGGAGGCTGGCAAGGTCTTGCGGATCTGTCAGAGCAGAGAGCACAGGAGTGAGCAGCCCTGCTCCCTGCCCCGAGGGGCCTTGGGCACGCACCCTGTCCCCCCACCCGCCTCGGCGCCCAGAAGCTCCTTACTCTCCTCGGGCAGCTTTTGGTCTCCATCCCAAAGGCTGGGAGTAGGGGAGAAGGGATGGGATGGGATGGGAGCAGGGGAGAAGGGCAGGGATGGAAGCAGGGGAGAAGGGTGGGATGGAAGCAGGAGAGATGGGAAGGCTGGGAGCAAGGGAGAAGGGGTATGACAGGAGTAGGGCAGTAGGGATGCTTTGGGAGCAGAGGAGAAGGGCTGTGTCAGGTGGAGGGCGGTTGGGCTGCTTCAGGATCAGGGCAGAAGGGCTGTGTTGGGAGCAGAGAAGGGATGAGTCAAGAGCAAGGCAGGACACGTCTCAACAGCAGGGCAGAACCACTGTGTTGTGCTCGGTGCCCGGTGATGGCAGGTCCACTGGAGCACGGGCTGTGACATCACAACTCTGTTACATGGGAGCTCTGGGGCCAAGTGCACTGTGGGTAATGGGGACAACCCCCCTTATTGGTGGCTATTGGCATATTAAGATGCACCCCTTCAAAATTAATAATCCCGACAACAAATGGTACTTCACTGCTGCCTCAAGAGGTTCTTTCTGACTGTCCCGTCACGCCTGGCAGCCATTCACACCCGTCCAAAAGGTTTTTCTCCAGCTATTTCATGCAGTAGCTGAAGTTGAGCTGCTCTTTTATGGATGGTCCCTCATAGTCGCTGATGTGGGCCTGCATTGTGCAGCACATGGTGCAGAGCAGTGCACAGGGACCTTTCTCGAGTGATGGGCGCAGCGCTGAAGGCCATCCTGTGGTGCAGGGCTACCTGGGATGCTCCTTTTCCCTCCAGCTGTAGGGCTGGAATGGCATTGCCCATCTCCGCCATACAGCAGATCTCTTTACAACTGCCCTTTGCCAATCCCGATGCCCCAACCAGAGGTTGTCAGATATTTAACAAGTGGGTTTTGCCTAGGATTTTTTTTGGGATGCAGGGACAAGCTGCGCCCGTCCTTCCAGAAGAGATCTGGAGGTACAGAAACACCAAGGAAAAATCCAGCCCATCCTCAATCACCAGCGCCAGCCCAATCCCCAGGAAGCACCTCTCATCGTCCTCTGTTCCTCAAGGTCTCACCTGATACGGGTTAGTGGATGAGCAGCCACAAGAGTAACCCCGAGGCAAAACTCCAGCCGCAATTCCTGCAACCTCTCGGCAGGTTGCAGGAACAACCAATAGCGCCATCACAGTCTGTTGGCAAGGCTGGAGCTTGTCTTCCTGGTGACAGTTGTTGCAAGACGACTACTACAGACCACCCAGCTCTGCTGGGACAGGCGATGCCCTCTGCATTGGCTCTGAAGCTGGTGGGACCCTTTGACGCCGGGCAGCGCGGGTCCAGGTGAGCAGCTCTTGCCCTCGGGTGCAGTATCAGGAATTCCCAGGGCCTGGTCAGGAGCCTCCCAGCGCAGCCCAAGGGTGCTCGGACAGACCTCAAGGGAGGCGCAGGCTCCTTCTTTCAGGGAGTAGCAGACTCCAAGGAGGGGTTCCGGTAACAATCCTTCCAGCTCTGTGTAGAAAGTCTTTCAATATTAAAAAAAAAAAAGAAACCAACATAAAATGTTATTTTTAAATTAATTTCCCGAAGAAACAAGAACATCACATCTTGGTGTCTGCAGTGTTATCTCCTGTCCCATGTGCCAAGCTCATGTGCCCAGCTTCCCCAGTCACCATTCAGATGAGCTTTTTGAGTCCCCAGCCCCAGCCTGTAAGAGGCAAACTTCCTCAGGCAGTTGTTTTTAGAACCAGAAAACATGGCATCATCGCAAAGAGTAGCAGCCACTTGCCCTTTTCTCTCCCCTCCCTCCCATTTCTAATGGTTTCCTTTAGAAAATGACACTGTTAAGTTGGGGAAAAGGGGCCTAGGAGGACAGTAATCTGGACAGGCTTGTAAAGTCAGAGCAGCACTGCACAGCCAAAGGAGTGGGAGGAAGGTAGGTGGATAACAGCTGAATCACTACCACAATAAGGGAATGCAAAGAATTGTTCAAAAAGAATTTCATACTTGCTTGCTTGCTTCATTTTTGATGTTGCAGTTCCACTTCTCTTCACTTTTTGCTTTTCCACAGACTCTATGGATTTGATATCCTCTTCTGCTGGAAGCTCCTGTGCTAAGGCAACAAAAGATGTTCTTCATGCACAAGATGTTACAATCCTACAGAATACAGACACACATTTTTCTTTCATCAAGAGGTCCTCCCAAGTTATTTCTAAAGGCATCACAATCCCTTCTGACACAAATGAATCCTTCCATTTCAAATGATGGCACTGCTTTATCAGTTCAAATTCTGAAATTAACAGATAGTCCACCGAGTAAGTTTAAAGCAAGCCACTGTGCCTTTTGTTCAAGGCAAAGCAATACTTATTAATTCTTGATGTAAGGAGATTCAAAATCGATTTTTGTCAAAATCAATTGTTCAGCTGATTAATTTAAAGCCCTCTTTTTAGATCTCCTTGCAGAGAAAAAGGAGAGGCATTGCAAAGCAGGATTTGAAGAAGTGCAAAAATTAAAACCAAAAGACAACGACACCAGAGTTTTTACTTACTGGTTCTTTAACAAGTCGTGAAAGGCTCAATAAAGTTTTTCTCCTTGACCTGAAAGGAGGGAGTGAAAAGACAAATGCAGGCGTCAAGTCTGGATCTCCACCTGAAGCTGCACAGGACAGTCTGCTTTTCCAGCTACAATGACAACGGACTGTTAATATTCACATACATGA
This sequence comes from Cuculus canorus, assembly GCF_017976375.1. Classification (NCBI taxonomy): domain Eukaryota; kingdom Metazoa; phylum Chordata; class Aves; order Cuculiformes; family Cuculidae; genus Cuculus; species Cuculus canorus. Next base: position 132,080 of record NW_026527856.1, on the reverse strand, counting down.
GACAGAACTGACAATAGCTTCCTGAGATAAAAAGTTCAATCCAGTTTATAAACCTTCCACGTGGAGGTTTTCATTTCCTAGAAACTGATTCTTGGCATCTATTCTTCTACATAAAGCCATTACGCTCAAGAGGCATCTCAAAAAGTGCCCTTATCGTGTACTCTGAGAAAAAGGATCCTACGTGCAGTGATTTCACTAACAAATACAGGCCCATGAAAACCAAGCACCTTATTAAAGAGCGACAGAGTTTGTTGTGAGATGCAGCCTGTTTTAAGTGAAAACCTAAAGAGAATTTGGCAGTGTCTCCCCTTTATTTCTCCACTAGCAGGAAGGGAAGGGATGGCAATCACCCATTGACAGACACCCTCCAGGTTTTGAATCTGACAGGAGTTCTCATGACGACAATTCAGCTTGAATTTCATTTTGCTCTTCTCCCATCAGCCTTCTCATCTGTTGCCACCACAACTTGCCAGCCAGTCATGCAGAGGTCAGAAAAAGAGGAACTACCTCTTTTCCAGATTTTTCTTTGGCATTCTTACATACTTTGCAATACTTACACCTATCCTCACAGTCTGTTTTCTGTGGTTAATCATAACGCCCTGCTTCACATATACACCTAGAGCTTCACATATACACCTTTGAGTTTCTTTGTGAGGTGAGAGGGGAAAAGGAAGGTCTCATTTTCTTCAGCAGTTTCTGATGCATGGCAGTGTTGCAGGATCTTGCCTCGTCCCCTGTGCTCTCCTCCAACGTTGATGGTCTCTTTCTTGTCCTTCTCAAAGCAGGGTCAAGGATTTCTGCTTCACCACCTGAATGCATGTGGAGAGAGATGCCATCTCTGCCAAGAGATTTTGCTCCCCTTTCCTAGCACTTCTCCCAGGAGCAGCAGGAAGGTTAGTAAATTCTGTTTGAAGAAGTGAAGATTTAGGCAGATCAAGGTCAGAATTTCCTGGAACTTCTGATGAACTCATCTTTCTTCTTCTGCCTCTTTTAGTAGACTCAGCTACCTGGTGCTGGTCATTCGGCTGCACCTATTGGTCCTTGACACCTTCTTCTCCCAGCACTTAAATGAAATTACACTGACACATTTCGGGTGCTGCGTCTGAGGTTTGTGCCATAGCTGCACTATCTTCAATGACCTAAAGTTAAAAAGTGTCTGTTAGTGCCTTATTAATGACTAAGCAGACTGGCTGCAAGCTGAGCCAGGTAAAACTGAGGACAGTGATACGCTGCTTTTCCTTTTGGATGCCCAATGACTGTAATGTTTAGAAAGGTACAACGTCCTCTCTACTACAGAGAGAAGTTTATGCCTTCAGGGAGTATTCAGTGTGTGCAATTGCATGCTCTGTTTGTGATATTTCTGTTGACTAACGGCATGCCGCCCCCTGTGAACACAGTGGGCAGTTTTGCGATACCAGCTGTACACACACCTGGCGGTATTGTCACACAGCAGCACTTTCTGGACTGGCTACAACTGCACAGAGAGACTGAATCTGCATCTAACAGGGCCAAACACAATTATGTCCCCAGAGTTTTAATTTTCACTTCTGATAGCTGTGACGGCAACAGTTACTCACACTGGCCACGTATCCCATGCGACAACACTGCCCTTGACAGAATTGCTTGGATTGCATGAGACAGCACATCTTTTCTAAATACTCCACCTCGTATTCTGTAGTTCCCTGTACTGAGCAGTCATTCTTTCCTTCAAGGCCCACATGAGACACACAAGCTTTCACGCTGAGAACGCAATTCGTGTCTGTTATTGGGAAGGAGATAGAAAGGATGGTTGGGAAGGCACACTGATAGCTTGTTATTCTTCAGAACCCAAATACCGAGGATGCATCACCTTCTAAAACTGTAACTCCTGCAGCACACAAATGGCTCGTGGTATACAATGTTAAAGTAATTTCTGATCTCTCCTAATATTTTAAATTCTACCAGTTTCCTCAATACCTTTATCAAGATGAGGAACACTGACTATGCGTTTTCTACAAGGGCTTTCTTTGAGCAGGGTCTTCCCTCTACAGGTTAAAGAAACTTAGCAGTAACATGCTAGTTACTGAGACACCTGCAGTGGCGTGGCAAACTGCACGTTTTACTTCAGGACTTCAGCTCCCTTAACTGACGGGACATCTCCACAACACTGCACGTACATGCACTGTGCCTCCATGCGTTCAGAAAGCTGTCGGTTCGTTGTGAGGGGTCTGGCTCTGTCTTTGGATGAAGAGGACACCTTGGACTCCTGGTGGCTGGGTTCACTTCATGAACAGAAAGAGAAATCAATCACACAGCTTCAAAATGATCCTCAAAGAGCTTTACAAATCACTTTCTCCCTGTAAAGTCTTCCCATTTCAAAACAGAAAAAAATAAGAATTCACATTCCTTTTCCAAGAGACTGACATTTACTTCATGACTCGTTTGATGCGGTGAATCCAGTACTTATCATTCTTCCCAGCTATCTAACACTAAATGACAACATAACAACAGGGCTCTACTAAAGAACAATAGATTATTTGTCTTCTGTAGAAAGAGCACAAATGGCGGCTGGAGGTTCAGAACAAGCTGAAAAAAAATTGTGGCAGTGTATGCTAGCACTTGAAATTCACAATTATTTCATCGTTAATGTTCTGACTGATAAAGCCACTAAGCAGTTGTGGCTTTCAAAGCATCTGGTGAGAAAACTGCTTCCTCTTCCATAAAGAAAGAGATGGAAATTGAGCACACACAGAAAATAGAAAGGAAATGTATGAAATCCTGCTGAAGACTATTCAAACCCCCAGATAAACCTGCCAAAGTTACAAGAATCTCTGGTGTCATTTTTAGTGACACGATTTTTACACAAAAGCAGGTCTATGTTCACAGTCTCTGCTTAGTTATGCGCTGTTTTACCACAAGGTGCTAAGCACAAGGTATAAGCACCATGAGAGCTCAAACTCTTGACTATTCGTTGAAATCAAGTTTAAACTTATCGTATTACATCAAGAAAGGTAACAAAGGATTAACAGTGATTAAGAAGTTAACGGTAAGAGTTTTGAAGGCAAACACACCTGATCACTACTACAAGAGAATAAGTACAGTAATTAAGAAAGATACATCACCAATTGTGCCATTCTCATCATCCAGATCTGCAATCGTTGGGGAACCCCTTTTTTGCAGTGAAGATTTGGAGAGTCTATCCCAGACAACTGGTGTTCCTACGCAGTGTGTCCACTCGTAGGTGAGGTCTCTGGCCATTGCTGTGAAGGGTCCAGCTTTTACACTGTTAAAGAAACAGCTGACATCACCGCAAAGCCACGGAGTCTCCGGCCTCAGCTGCTTCCTGTCCCCCTTCTGGAGAATGGCCAAGGTCTCAGAAGAGGAGAGAAGGAAGCAGCTGGATAACTCTTATCTTTAAGCTAAGGTGCTGTTGAGACGTAGCATTCCTGCAGAGCTCCTCTCTTTTTCACACAGCACCCATGTTCGTGCTGATTGCTCAGCCAGGGTGTCGATGTTTTTTTTCCTCGTCTTGTATATGCTAGAGAAGCTACAATTAAGGTGGCACAGCCCAAGCCTGCTGATAATGCTAGCCATGACACATTTTCTCACACTGTCTCTATCAAGAATAGCACAGCACAGCTCAACTGATAATAGCAATGTGAAAAGTTACAGACGAAACTGTACACAGAGCAGTGCAATACGAATCCCTGGTGGGTCACCTGTATTGTCTAAGGCCTGTCGGTTAGGCCCTGTGACATCACCCCCCCAGCTGTGGAAAGGCTGCTTTGGCCTCCTGAATGCAGTCTCTACCACCGTCCTTCGGGGGCTGCGATGCTTTGAGAAAAATGGCTCAAATTGGCCACTCCTCAATTTGACTTTCACTTATGTCAAATCCCTTCTGTTCACAGACAGAAAGGAATAGGAAAGCCATTCTAGTGAAGAACACAGGAAAGAATCAATACCAGGCCAGAATCCTAATTTTCAAGCACAAAAAGCCAGCAGTCAGAAGCTGGATGAACCCAAAGACGAACCTGTTTTATAAACTTACCCTTCACTTGCTGTCCCAAAGGGAGCATCCTCAGCAGCTTTAAACACCAAGTTACCGTCCTTGGGAAAGGCAAGTCTTTCAATACTTGATTCTTCCACAAATCCTACAAAAACAAAGATATGACTTCCCTGATGTTGCAAGATTTCAAATGCACAGAAGGTTTTGTTTCCAGTAAAACAAAAAGTCTAATGCATAAGTTCAGTCAAGAAAAGTAAATGACCATTGATATTCTATTGAGAAAACAAACTTGATCTGTCAATGAAGTAATGCACTGAAACTTGAGAAAGCATCCTGCCTTCTTAAAACTGAGTAGTAAGTTTTCTTATTTCTCTATGGATATTTATCTGATAGCATCAGTATTTCTTTCCTTTCTTGACTCCATTTTCCCTCTTCTACCAGAAAGCACCCAAGGTCTTTTTGTGTTCTTTTCTGTGGTGATTGACTGCAGTGTTGAAACTCAGCTGCTTGTCATCTCAAGGCTGAATTTTGGAAACGTCATGCTTTTCTTCTTTGTTTCTGCTGTCTGCTTCCAGCAATTCCCTTTGCAGACAGTACAGATGACTGGGAGAACATTTCTAGCTCGGGTCAAACAGAAGCCCTCTAAAGCTCCACGAGCACTGACGTATGGAGCCGTTTATACCAGAGTCCAGCAATGACAAAGTTTCTTTAGAAGATTATTCTTTAATGATTAGTACTTAATAATTATTACGGAAAAGCACCTTGGATTTCTTACCCAAATACAAGACAGCTAACATAGGAGAGGAAAGTGCTTTCAGTTCTAGTACAAAGGGAGGGGGGGGCAGCTTTAGCAAAAATCATCCCGAAAGCCCAAATTCTCAAATACTCTGTAAAACCAAGGAGATTTTAGCAAAACTCATCCTGAAAGCACAGATTCTCAAATACTCGGGAGCCTTTAGCAAAAAATCATCGTAAAGTCCCAGATTCTCAAAGACTCAGTGAAATCAAGTTTTACTCAAGTTATTACAGCCAGAAAGAAAACGCTTAGTGGTTATCAGTCACACAAGAGCAGTAGCAGCTTGTGAAGGCAAAGTGTCTGATCATTACCGTAAGAGAGTAAGTACACTGATTAAGAAAGATACATCACCAATTGCTATAACATCACCCAGATCTGCAGTCCCAGGGGAAGGGCCTTTCTTTTTCTCAGTGGGGATTCTGAGAGGCAGTTGGGGTGCCACGTGGGGTGTTCAGCCACGGGTGAGGTCTCCCCACCATTGCTGTGAGGGGCTTGGCTTTCATAGCATTGAACAAAAAGCTTACATCCCCCTGAAAATGCAGAGTCTCTGGCCCCAGCTGCTTATTGCCTCTCTGTCTCATGACATTCGTTGCTTTCAAAGATATTTGGTTCACAAAAGTTAAGAAACTCAAACAACTGGCTCGAGCTGTATTCCTCAGCTTCCTCCCATACCACCATCTGAAAAGCTAGAGCTGGAAGCTCAACTCACAGCTTGCAACCATCACAGCTGCTACAAAACCCCTGCGTGAGAACTGCCAAGGACACAGGCATTTATTATCAGCCTGGTCCTGCAGGCACCTGATCTTCCAGCAGGTCGAACATAACCTTTTCTGACCAAATTCAAGTCTGCTATTCTGATTTGCAATTCCAAATCTAAATGTAAGAAGTCTGGGCAAACTTGAAACAAATCTAAATCAAATCACAGTCTATAAAGCCTGTACCTGTAAAAATCACTGCCCACAGCCCAGCTTACCGTAACGATCTGTTTTGCCCTTGAATTCTCTTTGCTGCATGGTATGCCAGGTTCCTTTGCTGGTGGTGGAGGAGTAACTGATTTGTCCTGGAGGTAAGAGGGAATTGGGAGACTTTGGTGTGGGGGCTGGATGTGAGAATAGACTGAGTAGTAAACCCAGGAAAACCAAAGCAGCTGTGAGCAAAGCTTCAGCTCTCTGTGAAAAGACAGAAAAAACTTTCCTTTAAAACAGTTCAATCTTCACAACAGCAGACTGCGCTAGTCAAAAGTATTAGTTTAAATACAACCTGTGGTTGTACCTGCAGAGAGGACAAAGTTTAGCCTCTGCGCCATTCTTTTTGCGACAGTACAAAAGCCTTAATGATCAAACCCATGTGTTTTATGTTTCATTTGGATTTTAGTTTTTTAATGCCAACATCAAATGCTATTTTTAAATTAATTTCATGAAAAAATCAATTTTTAACCTACTCTGGTCCATGGGGTAAAGACAAGTGTATGTCATGAAGCTGTGGGAAAATGTGCATCCTGCAATTAACTGGGATCTAAACTTCTCCTCTTCAGGACTGCTGCCAGTGCACTGCTTCCACAAAGACTGCACATACAATAACCCCACGTATACTGAAAACATTCCACAATTTGAATCCAGCACAGTTTGTGTTAAATACTTTGGGACTTTCCTTTTAAACTCAGTTTACAGGCTTTTGGCTGTGTGGGGTTTTTTTAACATACAAACCTTAACCATAAGAGGATTCTCTAGTAAATTCAGCTCTGATGCTCCTGAAAAACTCTTGTGAGATGGAAGCACGCACATTTAAGATCAGTCGGCAGGATGCTGTGGATTACGAAGAAACTCTCCACAGTGACTGCCAGCTACCAGCCTGTGCTGCAGAACATGAAGGAACAGGACGAACTCCCAAATCCAGCAATCTGCGGAGGCACAGAGGCTATAAATGTGAACATCATAGGTAAATAAATAAATGAAAAGATTATGCTGTGTTCAAGAAATAGGAGGTGATACATAACAAAAACATTCCATGAGCAAGAAACACAGGTGAACCCTCACTCTTTGGGTGATGTACCAGGCCCATCAAGCAGTTATAGGAATTTTCCCTTTTCTTTTTTTTGTTTTTAAATTATTTCTTTATGCTTCAAACTTATGTTCCTAAATCACTGCCTCTGAGGCAAGACTAATCCAGTTTTAAGCCCCCCCCGAGTGATGTAATTCTCACATCAGAAGAAAATGCATCTGCATTTCAGTGCTGGGGCCCCTTCAAACTGCATTTGTTGTTGTCCCTATGTCGACCATTACTGTCGCAGATGCAAAACTAAATGCAAGCAGAACCATTTGAAAAGACAGAAGACATAGATGCACAAACATACACATGAAAGAGAAGCAAGAAATTTTTGAAATATTCATTCTGAAGGTCTACTCCACCTTGGACACTTTCGAGAGAATTTTCCCAACAAACACATCACGCAATTCTGCATCAGGGAGGGGATGTCTTACAACTGGTCCTTCTGTAGCTCCAGGGCTTGAATTAAAAGGAAAAGGTAGCAGACTTACATTCCCCTGGAGCCCAACACATCAGAATTCAAGTTTATTTGACCATATGGCTCTGATGATGAAAATCATCAGAGAACTACTAGCCTCTTTTTGGCTCTTCATAGAACATAAAATCAGTAAGGTTGCTCCCCTGTTTTGAAGCAAAAAAGGCAGAAAGGAGGGAGAAATTGGGCAGGGAGCTGTGCACAATCAAGTCTGTGAAACGCACAATCAAGTCTGTGACACACACAATCAACTCTGTCAAAATCTGTATGTACTACCTATGCTTGGTGGTAGTTATCATCTTAGTTGCAGCTATCTTAAAACCTCTGAACACATTTACCATAATTCAAGTGCATGGATTTGCATAAATAAGATTATCATAGCAGAAAAACTCTCTCTCCAAGTACTACTGATCAGGTATTGGTTCTTAAGCGTCATATTAAGTTCAAAGAAGCCAATAGGAGCTCAAAACGATAACATAGTTCAAAAGCATTTTTCTCTCCCTCTCCAAACTTTCAGCTCAAGACTACACTTTGTTAAAAGACTGATCACCTGTCATATTGTGAGAATACCCTTTTCTTCTGCCTCTGCTTTTCCAGTGCTGGGCAACACACTACTAATGAAAGTTGCTCCTGTATGCCCCTTTCCTGCATTAGCACATTTTGTTACTGTTGGTAACAGCTTTGGTCTTGAGGCTGTAAAGCAAGAGGAGAAAAACATCAGCCCTGTGTAACCAAAGCGATGCTCAGTTCTCCATTATATTCCACATCCGAAAAATTACCTTCTCTTGAGATGGATGACTGCAAATTGCTAGACTTGGCTCTTCCCACAGCCAGCTCCCTTGGAACTCTAGGAAGGGTCTCCCCATAGCGGTCAGAAGTAGAACTTCTTGCAGCTTCTCTCTCTCTCAAGCGAGGATCACGATCGTTTTGCGGAATGAAAAGCGTGAAGAAAAAAGTTAACTCATTAGAAGAAGTTCGTGGGACAGAAATCTCTGTGCTGTTTCTCCAGAGACGCCAATGAGACCCAACACATTTCAAAAGCCTCTTACGACACCACCCCTTCCCCTTCCAAAGAGAAGATGGAGATTTCTTTTTTTGTGTTCCCACTTACTTGTTTAGTGTGTGCGAAAGGCATCTTGAGAAGTCTTCCCTGAGTCCCATCTCGATGGGACAGAGTGGTGGGACGTGGAGGCAGAGGGTGCGGTGAGGAAGAGGACAGGCGTGGGGTGATGAGGCATGGGGCGTGGGCTGCCCTGGAGACCCTCCTGCTGGAAACTTCTGCCTCGGAGCCAGTGGCAGAGATGCAGGCGTGGAGCCGGGCAGCACTTGCCTTTGGGCAGTTTACTTTCTTCAGTAGCTGTAGAGAGCCGAGAGCTTTGTGGTTGACTTGGTGTCCAGCAGCGCCCCAGCTGCTGAAGCAGCTCTGGCGGTGGAAGCTTCGGTGGCCCAGTACTAGCGCCGGCGGCGTGGCCTCTTGGGGGGCTGGGCAGAGCCTGGGCAGCTGCCAGCCCTCCTCTTCGGCGCTCGCCGTGGCCGCTGAGGGAGGCGGTCCGTGCCACGGCTGGCAGTGGAGGGACCTGGCACAGCGTCCCCTCCATCCTCATGCGGCTCTTCCTGCTCCCCGCGGGTGGGAACGGGAGCATCAGGGAGGCTGCTGGGACCCCCCTGGAGAGCAGCGGTGGAGGTGCTGGAGGGGGCTGGGGCTGCAGCAGGAGAGCCCGGTGTTGGAGCAGCAGCACCAGCCGCAGGGCTGCCCTGGCGCTCCTCAGCAGCACGGCCACTCTGCAGACCCAGCAGACGGTGCGCCTCCCCGCCACAGCGCTGCACGGCGACGTCCAGAAGGTTTTGCACAAATGCCCTCGCACGGTTCTCCAGGCTGACTTGCATGAGCCGGACCAGGACCTCTTCGTCCAGCCCAAATAAGCCCAAGACATCCCGGATGAGGTCCTCCATGACGGCCGCTGTTGAAGGCTCCTCAGCAAAGACCTGCCTTAGCTCCTCTTGCAGCCAGGGCAGAAAGCGTCGGAGGAGAGCCGGGTGTTCATCAAAAAGGTCTGCCCAGGTGTCGGGCTGGAGGCCACCCACCGGAGCCCTGGGCCCCGGCTCCACCACCGGCAGGCGCTGGGGTGTGACAGGGCGCTGGGGTGTGACGGGGCGCTGGGGGCTGTGGGCGGCGGGGAGACCGGGATCTGGTTCTGCCTGGCGTGTGTCAGGCGAGGCTGCTGCCCGTCCCGACGGTCTGACAACAACCTCTTCGAAGTCGTCGTCAGCCTGCACCAAGTGCACGATGGATTTCACTCTGCCTCTGCAGAGCGGGCACTTGCGTTTGCTTGTGACGCTGCGCAGGATGCAGCGGTAACAAAACTGGTGCAAGCACGGCATCACGTAGGCAGCGTCATGCCAGCCATCCAGGCATATGGGACAGCGGTCGCCCACCTCCATGGCCATGCTCTGCCCTTGCTGCGGTGGGCTGGGGGGAGCTGGGGGTGGCGCAGAGCTCCCTCTCTTTGGCGCTGCCGCAGCCAGTGTCCCGCTAGAAGAGGGAGAGAGGCCACGGTCATGGGCTGGCCTGGGGAGGGCTGGCACAGATGCCCAGGTCCCTCCAGAAGGAAACCCTCCCAGCTCCCCAGGGCGAGGTGTCACCGCAGAGCTCACCTCTGCTGCTGCTGCTGCGAGCACACTTGTTGTGCGCCCCGGCTTCCTGGGGGCGGGGAAGATCCTTTGAGGCCTCGGGAGTCCGGGACAGAGACCTACGAGCACCAAACTGCCAGTGAGGACACGAGCACCAGCTCAGCTCTCCTGCCTCGCTGAAGGCTCTGCTGGAGTGAGGGCAGCAGTGTGGACGTTGGCCCTGGCCCCGCCCCCTTGCCGTTGGCCACGCCCCCAGAGCCAAGCACCCCGCAGCCCGTGCCTTCGCCGGGAGCCACTGCCTCCCAGCACAAACCGGCACAGCCCTCGCGCCTTTGGTGCTGCCCACACCCCGGCACACACATCCACCCCAGACCACGCTTCCTTGCTGCAGCTTTGTTGCCTCGCCAGGATTTTCTCAGGATAGGAAAGGGGATGTAGAGACTCCACTTTCTGTCTACCGAACGGGTCTGTTGCTGAAGAAATTCTTCTTTACGTCTCGTCTAAATCTGCCGCTCTCCAGTTTATAGCCATTGCCCCCAGTGCTATCACTACAGCCTTTGTAAACAGCCCCTCCCCAGGTTTCTTGCAGGTCCCCTTCAGGTACTGAAGGCAGAAGCCTTGCTCAGCCCTTTAGACTTTGCAGGGTCACTCCGTAGGAGCCCAGGCTCGAGCAGGCTTGGCCAGGCTTGGCCCATGCCCCAAGAGGAGCACGGAGGGCTGTAAGGTGACAGTCATCACTTGCTGATGTCCCTCTCCACCACTTGCTGATCTCAGGGTGGGCCTTCTGCCCCTGCACATGCGCTGAACCAGGAGAAAAAAAGAATCTAGCATCTCCTCTTGCAGAGCTGGGGATAATCCTGGGGGCCGAGGGCCCTCCATTGCGCAGTGCACTGGGATCCCCTGCGCCAGGGTTCTCCGTTCCAGTTGGGAGTGGGGGGGTTGCAGCCCTTGGCAAAGGAGCCTTCTGCCATCGCATCTTCCAGCTGCTCCTGGGTCTGATCCTGCTCTGCGGGGGTGAGCACAGACTGGGGGTGGCTGAGACCCTGCAGAGGAGAGCCTCCATGGTGCTGCTTTGGTCCTCTACGTCAGAGCCTGCAGGGCTGCTGTCGGAGGCCTTGTGCGGGGTGCTGGAACCACTGCTGGTAGGTGGTGATGCTGGGTCCGGCTGCACGGTGTTGTCCTCTCTCCCAGCACCGCAGGATCGCAGCAGCCTCGCGTGGTGACACTCTTGAGGCCGTGGACCTGCAGTGCCGTGTACTCAAGAACTTCTGAGCATCACTGCAGGTAGGGCAGCTCCACTGTGTCTCTGTGGCCATGATTGTACCCTGCAGCAGCCGAGGAGAGAGAGCAGGTGCATGGGGCCCTCAGCCCAGCTCTTGGTCCATCCCCCACCCCAGCTCTGCTGCCCCAAAGTGGCCTCTGAGCTCTCCCAGTCCGGGATGGTCACAAGACAAAGCTCGGGTTGTTTCTTATCACCCAGGGAAATGTCACTCCTTCACACGGAGTCCTTCTCTTCTCAGCATCCCTGCTTCCAGCCAGTTCCAGCCCTTCTGCAGCCGGGCCTTCTTGCCCTCCATGACGGATCATAGCATTGCTGAGCACTTGCAGTTTGATTTTCTCCTTCACCGTGAAAGATGACAGCAACATAAATGATGTGCAAGTGAAATCTCTACTCTAGAGCGAGCACAGCAGAATGTGGTTTCAATGGAGTGACAACTCTAGTTGGGTAACCTGCAGTCCTCATACCAAAACAAGGCGGGGCTCTCTTACACTTGGTGATGTCAGGGCTTAAAATCTCGGCAAAAAAGGAATAGTAATCCTATGAATTTTAAGCATTATTAAAAAAATCACTCAAGTGCATGGAGTTTCTGACACTGGGAATGGGTCAATCAAACGAATGAAAGAAGCAGGAAGGCTGGAAGTGAGTTACACAAGGAGACACCAAAGAAATCCTGAGCAGTGTTTTTTTTTCTGAGGGGGCTGATGGAGTTGTCTGTGCTCAAAACAGTCTTTGAAGGAAAGTCAAATCTTTCCCTGCATGGAGCTTTTACCTTGTGCCTAGTGGGGTACAGGCAGCACTGGCTGTTTCACGAGGGGGTGTGTGTGTCAGGATGCGCCCAATGCTGCCTGGAGCCGCCCTTTCGGCTGGGTTCACGGAAGGCCCTGAGGCTGTGTGGTGGGAGGCAGAAATCAGGCATGGGGTGCTGCTGCCACCGCAGCTGTCACCCTGCCTGGCCCTCTGGTGGGACTCAGCTCTCCTGGAGGCAGGGGCTTCAGCTCACACTCAGGCCTTCAGCCACCACACTTTCCAGCTTGATGTAGAAGCATCATAAGATCAATGGTTTGATATAATACGGTGCTTGGAGCAGAGGAGCTGATCTGCTGGGAGATGGGCTGTCGATGGAGCACAGCATTCCTCAGCAATGAAGACAGTCTGGTTTGTTTCCCACCACGTGTTGGTGGCCCAGAAGGGCATTAGCACCGTGTCAAAAGTCTAATGACCCAAACTGTTGAAACATGCACAATGAATATTTGGTGCACATGTATTGTGAAAAAGATGTAATGTCCTTTTTGTTCTCTACAGGTCAGTTCTCAGTTTGGTGTTTAAAAAGATCATGTGCAACCCTGGGCAGTACTGAGGGAATAATCTAATGCTGCGGCCCCGGGCAGAGGGACCTGCTGCTGTCACATCTTCTGTGGGGCTCTGCGGGTGCATGGCAGTGATCCTCAGCAGGCTGGTGCCGCCCAAACTGCGCTGCAGGGGTCAGGGAAAAGCAGCAGGAGAAGACGGAGAAAGCCACAACCGTAGGCTGAGGCAGGGAAACAGGAATTTATTTCCTCTTTCTGGAAAAATGATTCAGAGATCTCTGCTGCTGGCAGGAGGAGCGCAGCCTCTTGTGGGGTTGGGGAGGACCCCGGGTCCCTTCTCTCGGAGGGGCGCGGTGCTCCCACACGCCAGGGGTCTCTCAGCCGTGGCAGAGGGACCTTCTGCCTTGCATCTTCTGGCTGCTCCTGGGGCTGATGCTCCTCTGCAAAGGTGGGCACAGACGCTGTGTAGAAAATATATTGGAACAAACTGGACATGCTGTAATCCTAGAAGCCTACTTGCACAACCTGCCTATGACGATCAGTAGACAGGAATGTGCTAAAGTATCAATGTTTAGACACAAAAGTCTATAGTCAGTTCTTAGATACAAAGCCTTAGTGTAAGGCTTCAAGTTTTAATGTTTTCTGAGAGCTTTGCTATCCCATGGGAATGAGGAGGCTGGATTGATAAAGTCAGAACCAGGCATGGGAACCGGGTGCGTAGTTTAACAATGTAACTTCACAATTAGAATATGTTGTAAATGTTCTGATTCCATGGAAACGTATCTTGAAAGATGTAACCAATTACTGTCTATTGTTAGGATGTAAAACGGAATATGTGCCAAACTGTGCTGCGTGATTTTAATCTATTGACCAATTAGAATAACTTTTAGGCAGTGTGGACAATGTCTTGTAACCTATTGTAGACTCGCTTCTGTCGCGTGCACTCTGATTATCTGTATAAATAGACCCTCAGGTGTTACAATAAATGAGCAATGATCATACCTCTATGAGGAGTCATTCATTGACTCCGGGGCTCCCCGCCCAACAACGAGGTGCAGCCAGGAACGCCGTGGAGGGTGGTCTCTGAGGTGCCAGCATCCCCATCCAAGCGATATGGCCTCTTGAAGGGCTGGGGAGAGTCTTGGGGCTGGAGGCCTTCCTCTTTGAGGGATGCTATGGCCCCACCAGGGAAGTTGTCCTGGACAGGTGAAGAGTGGCCTGAGGCCACCATGATCCCTAACTCTTCCTGAGGCTGATCCTGCTCTGCAGGGATGGGCACAGACTGCAAGCAGGAGAGACCCGTATGTTGGGTGGCCTCTGATGTGCCAGCTTCCTTCTCCAGGCAGTGTGGCCTCTTGCAGGGCTGGGGAGAGTCCTAGGGGCTGGTGGCTCTCCTCTTTGGGGGGTGCTGGGGACCCCTGGGCAAAGTGTCCTGGGAGGTGCCTGCTGCTGCACCAACCCCTGTCTCTTGCTGGAGCTGATCCTGCCCTGTAAAGACAGGTGCAGTTGGAGGATCTCCTGGGTGCCTGTATCTAAAAGACGGCGCTGAATGGCTTTGTTGAGAGGAATTAATTTGAAATTGTAATTACCAGGTCATCAGCAGTGAGAAACGAGTAAATCCTAACCACGCTGGAGTAAAGGAAGGAATTATTGCAGGCTGAAACCCCTTAACCAGGTGTTCTCTCAGCATCAGATCCGTCTTGCTACTTGTCACCTCTTATACCTCCCCTGGGAGTAGCTGGGCTCCTCTGAACCCCAACACACAGTCAAAGGAGGAAGGAGTTCCTGTAACAAAGCAGTGCTCCAAATGCTGTTTTCTGGGAGACAAGCCACCAGATGTCTACAAAAGAGCGTGCTGCTGTGATTCCTGCCTCCGTGTAAGATGCCAGCTACTGAAACCAGCAGTAGAAAGATCAGCTCTCTGCTCCCTCTTGTGAGAGCTCTCCGCAGTGACAGTGTCACCGATCTGCAGCCCATCCGCTGCAGGGAAAGTGGCTGTGGTACTCCCTCCTCCAACACACTGGTGCAACAGCTGTGAGCGCTGAGGAAATGATGGCGTCAGCAGCTCTTGAACACGAGAAGCATTTGAACCTGTGCAACTCACTGGATTCCACAGCCTATTCCTTGGCAGGCGAGTCCCTTCCAAATGTGGCTTCTTCACTGCTTCCAAAGATGCCTCAAACTGAGCGCTGCACACACAGACACAACCCCCCACAGCACAGGGACAGACACCTCCAGCAGGACAAACATCTACGCCCCTTGGAGAGGTTCCTGCTCTGTCACATTCTGTTGGGCGCAGAGACAAGTGCTGGAGGTGGTAGGGTTGTAGCCCATCCCAACTCCTTTTATTTACCGACGGTGGAGACCAGGGCTGATGCCCAGTTGGGTCCACAGAATCACACAGAATCACAGAATCACAAGGTTGGAAAGGACCCATTGGATCATCGAGTCCAACCATTCCTAGCACTCCCTAAACCATGTCCCTCAGCACTTCATCCACCCGTTCCTTAAACACCTCCAGGGAAGGTGACTCGACCACCTCCCTGGGCAGCTGTTCCAGTACCCAATGACTCTTACTGTGAAGAATTTTTTTCTGATATCCAACCTGAACCTCCCCTGACGGAGCTTCAGGCCATTCCCTCTTGTCCTGTCCCCTGTCACTTGGCAGAAGAGGCCAGCTCCCTCCTCTCCACAACTTCCTTTCAGGTAGTTGTAGAGAGTAATAAGGTCTCCCCTCAGCCTCCTCTTCTCCAGGCTAAACAACCCCAGCTCTCTCAGCCGTTCCTCGTAAGACTTGTTCTCCAGCCCCTTCACCAGCTTTGTTGCTCTTCTCTGGACACGCTCCAGAGCCTCAACATCCTTCTTGTGGTGAGGGGCCCAGAACTGAACACAGTATTCGAGGTGCGGTCTCACCAGTGCTGAGTACAGAGGGAGAATAACCTCCCTGGACCTGCTGGTGACCCCATTTCTGATCCAAGCCAAGATGCCGTTGGCCTTCTTGGCCACCTGGGCACACTGCTGGCTCATGTTCAGTCGGCTGTCAACCAGCACCCCCAGGTCCTTCTCTTCCGTGCAGCTCTCCAGCCATTCTTCCCCCAGTCTGTAGCACTGCATAGGGTTGTTGTGCCCCAAGTGCAGGATCCGGCATTTGGCCTTGTTAAACCTCATCCCATTGGTCTCGGCCCAGCAGTCCAGCCTGTTCAGATCCCTTTGCAGAGCCTCCCTACCCTCCAGCAGATCGACACTTCCTTCCAGATTGGTGTCATCTGCAAACTTGCTGAGGGTGCACTCAATGCCTTCATCCAGGTCATTGATAAAGACATTGAACAGAGCTGGACCCAGTACTGAGCCCTGAGGAACTCCACTTGTGACTGGCCTCCAGCTGGAGTTAACTCCATTGACCACCACTCTCTGGGCCCGGCCATCCAACCAGTTTTCAACCCAGAAGAGTGTGCGCCTGTCCAGGCCAGAGGCTGACAGTTTCTGCAGCAGAATGCTGTGAGAAACTGTGTCAAAGGCTTTACTGAAGTCCAAGAAGACTCCATCCACAGCCTTTCCCCCATCCAGTAGTTGAGTGATTTTGTCATAGAAGGTGATCAGGTTAGTTTGGCAAGATCTGCCTTTTGTAAACCCCTGTTGACTGGGCCTGATCACCCGGTTCTCTTGCATGTGCTTCATGATAGCACTCAAGATTACCTGTTCCATGACTTTCCTTGGCACTGAGGTCAGACTGACAGGCCTGTAGTTCCCCGGATCCTCTCTGCAACCCTTCTTGTATATGGGCACAACATCAGCCAGCCTCCAGTCTAGTGGAACTAACTGGAGTGGAACTAACTAACCACACTGGAGCAGCAGCAAAAGCAGCTTGCCCTCCAGCACACTCTGCCCTCAGCACTCGCTGCAGAGAGGGTGTGAGTGTGCAGCAGGATTTCCTGTGGGAGGAAATTTCCTGTGGCTGAAAAGGCCCTGGGAATCAGTGGGCCCATGGCCGTGATGTCCATCAGGATGGTGTCACCCAGAATTCAGTACAGGTATCACGGAAAGGCACTACAAAAAGGGGGAGAAAGCAGCACCCAGACCTGGGGTCAAGGCAATAGCTATTTATTTGTCTTGTCCTGAAATAAAATGAACACGTGGATCCGTGCTACTGACAGGAGCAGAACAGCCTCCAGCAAGGCTGGGGAATGTTCTGAAGGCTGGGGTACCTCCTCTGTGGGGAGAGATGTGTTCCCAAGGGGGAGTGGTCTCTGTCCTGGCCCTGAGCAGAGGAGCTGCGGCTGCAAGCCTGGGCAGAGGAACCTTCTGCTGTCAGTCTCCTGGCTCCTCCTGGCGCTGATCCTCCTCTGAAGAGATGGGAACAGATGGGTGGTGGCTGGGATCTCCATTGTGGGTGGCGTCTGATGTGCCGGCTTCCTCCTCCAGGCAGTGTGACCTCTTGCAGGGCTGGGGAGAGTCTTGTGGGGTGGTGGCCCTCCTCTTTGGAAGGTGCTGGGGACCCCTGAACATGTTGTCCTGGCCAGGAGCAGAGGTGCCTGCCACCGCACCAAGCCCTGTCTCTTGCTGGGGCTGATCCTGCCGTGCAGGGAGAGGTGCAGTCGGAGGGCTGCTGGGACCCCCATGGAGGGTGTGGTCTGATGTGCTGCCTTCCTCCTCCATGCAGTGTGGCCTCTTGCAGGGCTGGGGAAAGTCTTGTGGGGTGGTGGCTCTCCTCTTTGGAGGGTGCTGGGGTCCCCCAGGCACGTTTTCCTGGCCAGGAACAGAAGGGGTGGCCACCACCATGATCTCTGGCTCCTGCTGGGACTGATCCTGCTCTGCACTCCCATGGGTGGTGGTCTGTGTTCTGCTGTCTTGCTCCTCCACATCAGAGCCTGCAGAGCTGGAGGAGTCTGGCTGGGCCATGGGAGTGCTCTCCTGGGAGGTGGTGGGACTGATGCTGACTGCAGGGTCCTCATCTTCATCCCTGGCAGCATGGAGCTCCTGCTGGACTAGGTGCTGGCGGATCTCACTGCCACACAGATGCACGGCAGCGCGGATGAGCTGGCGTATGAATGTCCGTGTGTGCTGTCCCAGGGAGGGCTCTAGCTCCTGCATTAGCGCCTCCTCATCCAGCCCAAACATGCAAAGGCAGGCCAAAATGATGGCTTCGATTGCAGACATCTCCCACCACTCATCCACGAAGAGCACGGTAAGCTCCCGTCGCAGCCACGGCAGCAGGGGCCTGATATGATCTGGGTGGCATTGGAAAAAATTTGCCCAGACCTGAGGAGAGAAACCACCTGCCTCAGCCGCAGGCATTGTCACTACAGCCTCCTGCTCATCCTGGTCGTCTTCAGATGATGACTCCTCAGCCTGTGACTCTCCATAGCGTCTGATTGAGATCATGGAATACTCCTCCATATTTTCAAACTGCAGCTGTAACAAGAGAACCTTGGTGTCCGTCCTGCAGAGGGGGCAGTTTGGATTCTCATTTAGCCAGCGCAATGCACAGGGGAAGCAAAACTGGTGATGGCAGGGTAACAGGTAGCCAATGTCATCTTCATTGTCCCTGCAGATGGGGCAGCACCAGTCACTCTCATTGTCCGAGTCCTCTGGTGGACTGGGCTGTGCCCAGGATGAGAAGATGTTCCCCATTGCTAGCGACACAGCAGCAGATGTTTTGCACTGCAAAAGTGTAGAGAGGCCACAGTTACTTGCTGTCCTGGGGATGGGTCAGGAGGGGAGGAAGAAATGTCCAGTTCCCTCAGGAAAGACACCCTACTGTCTCCCAGAACCCCTTTGCCCTGCCCTCGGCCAACCCAGGGTGGGACGTTTTGCTGCACGGCTCACCTCTGCTGCTGCAAGCACACCCTGTGGTGCCCTGCTGCCTGAACAAAGCAGGGACAGGGAAATACAAGGGAAACACAAGCTCCGGGATGGGCACCGAGAGCTGCCGACGGCAGCCTCCAAAGCAACACCCAACACTAGGAGAAGCCTGTCTCAACACTCTGGTCCTCACAGGAGACCAGGCACGAGACAACTGGGTCAAGCTCACCTGTTGCCAGCAGATACACCGTGAAGGGGTGAGGTGTCACCCTTCACCCCTTTGTGATGTCACAGCAGCCTCAGCGTCTGACTCCACAGCCACCCGCTCTCTTTAAATGGCCTCCCCTGCACAGAAGATAGAGGGGACACCACAGGGTGATGGGGACTACTGATGGCCAGGCTGCCGGGAGCTCTGCCTGCTTGGCTTCTAGAGACTACAGCTCTGTGAGAGGCTCTCACACATGTATCATGCTCTAGATATGACATCCTCCCATTGCAGAAAACTTGATCTCGATCAGAGACGTTTTCCTTCTGCAGAGCTTGTAATTTGACGTCCTTTTGCCCCTCACAAGATGCAGCCCGGGCAGAACTGCCGAGCATCAGAGCAGGTAGGGCAGCTCTACTGTGTCTCCATGGCCATCTTTGTACTCTGCAGCAGCCTGGGGAGAGTGGAGGATGAGAAGCTGCTCTCCCTCGCTGCTGCCAGCGATGCCAGCGTCTGTTGTGTGCTGCAAAATGGAGAGAGGCCACAGTCACTCGCTCTCTGGGACAGTGGAGGAGGGCAGAAGAAAAGCCCATGCCTCACAGAGGTCTCCTGCTAAGGGGAACGGGATGGGACCAATCAGTGGCACCACTACCTGGATGGCCATTGGGCAGCCCTGAGTTGGGGTCTTCCACCCTGCTGGGTTATATCCCCTGTCAGCAGGGAGAAGCCTAAAGGAGCATTTTGTTTCAGCCCCATCCACTTCCACTGGCGCACGCCCACAGTGTCACGTCCCTCTCCATTTACAAAGTTTGCTGGTGCTCCTGGCCTGCTGTTGTGTTGGTGGTCCTCAAAAGCACCATCAATGGAGCCAGATCCTTTGTACACAGGAAGGAGTTCTGGTTGCTGTCCCTCGTCGTCCCTAATCAGGCAAGCACACTTGATTAGGGATTGTGTTTAGCCTTGTTTGCAAGCAGCAAACATCTGCTGTATTGTGTTGGGGAATTTTCGTAGTACCCCTCACCGCTGATTAAACTCATGTTTGTGCTTAAATATGAAGGAAAAGATAATGAACACTGCATTGGGCTTAGTCCTATCACCATAAGCAGTTCTGTGCGGAGTCTGCAGACACGTTAGGAGCCAATTCCTTACACATGTGTGCAGCAGCCCCCATCCCTAGAGCGGGTGCACGGGGCTCCTCAGCCCAGCTGTTGGTCCATCCAGCTCTGCTGTCCATAAGTGGCCTCTGAGGTCTCCCGAACCAGGATGGTCACAAGATGGGATTAAAAGAGATTTTAGGGTGTCGGGGCAGCTAGTGAGGGTATGTGGGGCCCGAGTGATTTTTTTTCCCCTCTTTCCAGTTAAGGCTGGTGACCTTGTAAGGCTCAGACGGGTCCAGTCAATTAATACATGGCTCTGTGGCTGGTGTCAGCGCAACAGCTGTAGGATTACAAGTGTCGTGTGGGAGCCACTTTTCTTAAAGGGGGAGAAGTGTCTTTGCCCAGGAGCTTGCAGGGCCCGTAGAGAGGGCTTTAGACTAGATAGGAAAGGGGTGATGGATAATATCAGGACAAGCGGTGGGAGGACAGACAATGGCTGGAGGGATGGGGTGCTGGTATGGGCCTTCCACCTGCTGTCCAGGGTCACGCTGGGGATGCCGCGACATGGCTGAAGTCCCGTGGAGATGAGTGGGAGGCTCGTGAGGTGGTAGATGTCAGGGAGGAATTTTCTCCAAAACACCGTACAGGTAATAAAGGGTTGATCAAGAAAGCGATGCAACCGGCAGCCCAGCTGAAGTGCCTCTATACGAATGCACGAAGCTTGGGTAACCAGCAGGAGGAGCTGGAAGCTACCGTGCTACTAGAAAGCTATGATCTAGTTACCATTATGGAAACTTAGTGGGACGAATCCCATGGCTGGAGAGTGGCTATCGATGGCTACAGGCTGTTCAGAAGGGACAGCCCAGGAAAGAGGGGTGGAGGCACTGCCTTCTCTCTCAGGAAAGGGATAGAATGTGAGGAGCTGTCTTTGAAGAGTAGCCACAAACAGGCTGAAAACTTGTGGGTCAGAGTAAAAGACAGAGGGATCAATGGGAACATTGTGGTTGGTGTATGCTACAGTCCACCGATCAAGGAGAGCCAAACAATGAATTCTGCCCCTCCATTCCTCTCTGGCGAGACTGCATCTGGAGTATTGTGTCCGGTTCTAGAATCCTCAACATAAGAAGGATATAGAACTGTTGGAACGGGTTCAGGGGAGGCCTACAAAGATGATCAGAAGGCTGGAGCACCTCCCGTATGAGGACAGGCTAAGAGAGACTTGGGGTTGTTCAGCCAGGAGAAGAGAAGGCTCGGAGGAGATCTTACAGTGACCTTCCAGTACCTGAAGGGGGCTACAAGAAAGCAGGGGAGGGGCTGTACATAAAGGCTTGTAGTGATAGGACTAGGGGCAACGGGTATAAACTGGAGAAGGGTGGATTTAGACTAGACACAAGGAAGAATTCCTTCCCTATGAGAGTGTTGAGGCACTGGCACAGGTTGCCCAGGGAAGCTGTGGATATCGTGGAAAGAAGAGGGAGGGGCAAAGGAGAGTGAGGGGGAGAAACTTGCATGTTCCTTAGGAGAAGAGACCAACACCCACCTCGCTCTCAGCCTCCTTTCCTCCAGGCTAAACAGCCGCAGCTCCCTCAGCCACACACCATAACCCTTGTTCTCCAGCCCCTTCACCAGATCCATTGCCTTTCTCTGGTCGCACAGCAGCTGCTCAATATCTTTGTTGCAGTGGGGGGCCCAGAACTGAATAGAGGATTCAAGACGTGGCCTCACCAGTGCTGAGTACAGGGGGAAGATCCCTTCCCTGCTCCTGCTGGCTACACCATTTCTGGTAGGAGCCAGGATGCTGTTGGCCCTGTCGGGAGCTGGAGTGTTTCCCTCTGTGCCCCGCAGGGAGCGACAATGGCTCCCCCAGCACTGAAGGCCCATCCCCGGGGCCAGGAGACCACGCCCCCTGTGTGGAGTAACCACGCCCCTGGCTGGGAGGCCACGCCCCCCCCCAGCTGGGAGATGAGACAATTGACAGGAATTAGGTGCAGTACTTTCTGATGGAGCAATCAGTGAAGTGCAGGAAAACAAGAGGGCAACGTTT
This sequence comes from Cuculus canorus, assembly GCF_017976375.1. Classification (NCBI taxonomy): domain Eukaryota; kingdom Metazoa; phylum Chordata; class Aves; order Cuculiformes; family Cuculidae; genus Cuculus; species Cuculus canorus. The sequence goes on along the minus strand of NW_026527856.1, from coordinate 110,410 downwards.
CTTTCCCCCGATCCCAACGGCAGGAAGTGCTTTGGGTTGTTTGGGTTTTGCTGTCGGAGCTGAGTTTCCGCACAGCCAACGCTGCTGGTTTCCCGAAGAGCTCCTCCGTAGGATGCGACTGCCCCAAAGGGCTTCGCTTTCACCCAAGAAACAGCATTTGCTGCGCCAGGAGTCACTTCAGTAAGTGTCCTGTGCTCCTCTCCTGTAGTCATTTTTCAGTCTGGTTTGGTTTGTTTAGTTTCTCTGCCACTCCATCTTCCCATCAACCATCATTGATTTTAATTTTCTTTTTGCTCAGTAGCAACTGAGAAAGGAATGGATCGGGAGGTGGGGTGTTGGCCGTTTTTTATCTGGAGAGGTGGGTGGTTTAGGGATTCGGTTTATTTGCTTTATGAATCAAGATGTGCACAAAAAAGGGGCCTCTGCACCCTCACAGGTACTCTCTTTGCTTTTGTTAATGGGTGGGGATGAAAGGAGACGAAAGGCCAAAGTGTTTCCTGCTGTCTTCTGTGCCTCTTGCTGCTCTTAGTGCCTTTGGAAGTCATTTTCTGCATGAAGGTATACAATCCCCTGTATTAGAAGACTTCACCTGAAACCTTGAATGCTGCTTCAGAACTGAAACCAAGGTGTTCCCTCGTTGCACCTGATCCTCTGGGAGCTGTGTGCACCGTATCCCCCAGAAGAAGCAAGCCCGGCCTTCTGTCCCCAAGCTGCAATCCAGTGTGTCACTCGAGTTTCCTGTGGGCCTTATTTGTTGCTTGAAAAAAAGGATGCTGGCAGTTAACTGTTACCACAAACATTTTCTTTTCCATTCTGGCAGGAGGGTAACGCCACAGGCCACTGAAACAAGGGAAGCTGGTAACCTCAAAAAGCACGATTCCTCCAACAGATACCAGGTCTCGTCGACACTGCAAAACCTTCCCACAAAGTGCCATGTGGTGCTGCAGGGTCAGAGGCTGATTCAGCTTCTGTCAGGCTGGCAAGACAAGGAGGCAGACCTGGTGAGCGTATGCCTCACTTGTTTGTTTTTCCTTTGTTTTCTTTGGCTTTGCTTGAGTGTGGCGGTAGAAAGTGCTTGTAGATACTACAAAAAAATCCTGTGGAGTTTTGAAATTAACCTATGGGAAAAAAATGAGCAATTGAAAATGTGATGGAAGAGGTCGCTTTGTCAAGACACCCTTGCAGTCTGTCGTAGCGCTCAACAAAATGTGTAGTTCTGCCCTATTTCTAATCAAAGTAGGTGATAATGGTTTAGCTGCACTTGACCGAGGTCTTTACGATTTCTGCTTGGGCTATTTCAGTAGCGGTCTGGTGAAAATTGTGTTATCAGAAAAAAGCATCATCAGGAAACTTGGTAAATGCCTATAAATTGTTTTTCCTGATGACAATTTCTTACAGTGCTCTTTTCTCATACCAGTGTGCTCCGTGCTTTTCTTACATCCTTTATTAAAGAAGAAAATGGGAGGAACTTGAGCAGATGCCTTGCATGGATGCTTAGAGCAGGGTGACAAATCCAGAAATAGGAATTAACAGACCAGTAGAAACCTGTCGAAGAATCCAAAGTCAGAGAAACGAGGTACGAGAGGAACATGACGTCCCAAGGTTCTGACTGTCCATTTTATCAAGGGAGACAAGTGCTTTTCACTGAGTAAAGCGAGCATTTCTTCCTGATAAAAGAGCAGCCTGAAAACAAAGGTCATGCTTCTGCAACCAGATAAATCAAAAGAGCAGCACCTTTTTCCTTCTCTCGACAGCTGCTGAAGCTCTAGAGTCCTGTGACAATGAAGTCCTCTCCAGCAGGATGTGCTGGAGACCTAACTGGTCTTTGCACCGCTCCAATTCTCCAGCACCCAATAAGCCCCAGTAAGGCTGCTGAGACCCCACAGAACTCCTTGGATCTCTTTGCACCTGTTAGTGTTTTAAAATACTTTTGTACTAAAGTGCCAGATACATATTCCTGGCACAAACAAGTGTTAAATCTCTGCCTGCAGGAGCTCTATTTGCTCTCTCCCAGATCATACGGTTCGTCGAGAATTTAAGGCTGATGACCATCATGGTAATAGTTACGAGACAGGAAGAGAGCCTTCTGATTTTGATATAAAAAATGTTTGGCAGCGGAATGCCAAAGAAAACACAAAGAAAAAGAAGGTATGATACAAAAGCACTGTGGGACGATGCTTTGTAGAGCTTGGGAAGACACTTCTAGCTGGCCTTGTTGGTTCTTATAGAAGGGAAGCTGTAGAGCACTCAAGTGTCCATATTCCAGAAGCAATTTTTATGTTTCAGTTAGCAAGTAAGAAGTACTCCGAGAGTCAAATTTAACTTTAAGAACTGTGTAATTGAAGTCCATGTGGGGTGACTGGTAAAGTGAGGCTGAAGTCCATTTCTGTTTGGGTGGAGTTTGATCGAGACGCAGTTTCCTACAGTCACGTGAAGGGAAGTTCTCATGTCTTTTATTTATCACCAAATACAAAACAAATCTATGTTATAGACTCAGATCAGATACCAAATCTGCCGAGGCCCTGGTATTTAATTTATACTTGTCTTCTAGAAGGTGAAGTTGAACTTTGTCTACGGTACTAAACCTACCAAAAGTTTCTCTTTAAGATTAGGTGCCTGAGAAGGCAGATTCCATGCCTCTAACTTTAGCTTTACCTCCACCCCACCAACCCTGAAATGGTTGCCCTACATAGTACCTTTTCTTGTTCCTTGAAAAGCATCTGATATATCTTGAAACATCACATGTTGCTTCTTTCACGGGTATTTCTTCTATCTCCTTCTATATTAGGTTTCTGTCCTGTGCTTTAAGAGTACATTTCTGAAGAATCTTCAAGTGAGATGATGGATGTAGCCCTTGCAGTCTTGATTTTAGTTTTGTTGCCTCACCTCCTGTATGTGGAAATGTTAAGAGATGTATTGCAATATACCATAGGCAAATTTCCAAGGAATATTCCATTTACTTCTTTGACTAAGTGATGATAATGCAGCAGCAGAGTACCTCAACTATTGAGACTGAATGTATTGAAAACATTTTTCAGTGCCGTCTGACTAAGCAGTTGCCGAGGAGAGAGATGTGTGATGCATCTGTGGAGACAGAGTCCAAAGAGCATCCTTAGGGACAAGTGCAGTAACATTTCAGCCTCTAAGAGTGCCTCTTCTGCTCAGTTTGGAATACAGTGTTTCCCGAGTGGGCCCTTGCTCTCGAGCTTTAGGCCAGTTTCCTTTGAAGCATTTGAGACTCCGCTGTTCCTTATATTATAGTTGTCACTGCACAGAGGAGGACTGGAGATGAGGGAACCGCTGCATGGTTCTCCATGCCTTGGGATATATACTGTAGTTGCTCCCTAATGCCTTAATCCCAGGGATAATTATTGTTCTCCTGGCAATTTTGTAAAGCAGCAGAGATGTGTTAGTGCATGAAGGATTTCATCTTTATGCTCATGGCAAAGCGATGGACTGCCAGCCCAGGTGGATGTTTAAAAGAGAAAACGGCCAAATAGTAGGGAGGTTCTAATTAAAAGGATGTTTTAGTATAACACATAAAAACTGGTTAATAAGCTTTGCAAAGTCTGTGCTTTCTTTTCCGCACTTCATGCAATGAAGTAAGCTGTAAATAGTCTTTAAAGGTGATTTGGTTTTTCTTTAGCCTCAGAATTTCTTAGCAGCTACTAGAGAAAGATACATGGGAATTGCTTGGGATATTTAATTTCATGCTTTTGTTTTAGAGGGAAGTAAGTTGACCGTTCAGCAGCTGTTAATTTTGATCAAAGTTAAAATAAACAGCTTTGATAACGTGTTACTAATGTTTCTCCATTCCTTTCAGTTTTACAACTTTCAGTCCTAGAGTTTGTGATGTCATTTCACTGGCTTCCCAGGTGTGTTCTTCTCTGTCTTTCAGTCAACACTGAGTTTCTTTACCTGTCGTTAGCGAGTGACAGAGGATAAAATACATTTTTCTGTTGTAGTCTTCCCCAACGTTTCTTTCATTGTTTGAGTTTCAAACCTCTAATTCAAGTACCACAACTGTTTTCTTATTATATGGGGTGCTTTATGCTTTTGATAGAAACAAAAATGTAGGAAATGAGGTGGCAATTAATTGCTGGTCCCTCTGCCTTTAGTAAGATGAGGATGTTTTCATACACAGCCTACAGAGGAACGAGCCAAGCTGGGAGGCTGCAGTGGATAAGTTTGAATTAGAAGCTTAACTTTGGGTAGAAGCGTACTGTGAGATAAAAGCTTGTGGAGAGAACATTTGCATTCTTGACATAGTGAACAAACAGCTGACCTGATCTAGAATAACTAACTAAGGTGCTGCTTTATCTTTGGCTGTTCCTTTCTACTCCTCTGCTCTTACTTATGGGAATAATGTAGATAAAAGAGTAAAATTTGAAGACTTTGGGGGCCTTTGACCTTAACTTCTCAAAGTTATACTATTATACAATCTTCTTGGTTGTTTTTATCCTAGTTATCTTATTATTTGGTCATAGATCCTTTGATTAAGTTAAGTTTCTCTTACACAGGTAAAGCTCCCAGCTAGAAATTCCAAATATGCGAGCAGAATGCCAAATGTTTCTACAAACAAGGATTTAGCAGCAAAAATAATCTTTCCTTTCCACCTCTGTAAGTAGTACGCTTCTGAAATTCATTGAACTCCTAAGCCTGCAGCTACTCGTGGAGGCAAGTGACAATACTCCTTGTGGCGTTGCAAGGATTACTCAATATGTCTTCATGGAGCGCACTTTTATTGTATTCTAAATGGTCTGTTTTTTAACTCAGTACCAGTGAGCAGACGCAAACTATAAAGTCCATTGTTAGCATAGGTTACAGAGACATAAGTAGGACTACCATTTTAAGAAAACACATAAACTATAGCCGGTATAAGGTCAGCGGCAACAAAAATACTGTAAGGAACACCTGGAAGATAGTAGTCTTTAAACAAATGATAATATCGCCTGTGATATGATGTAATCACATCATCACCTGTGTGCACAACTGAATTGTTTCTGTGTGCTTTGTGTTTAAAACTTATTACACGGTCATTAGTACCCCAGTATGTTTTAGAAATACATTAGTGATGCAAACTAAATGATTAAGTTGTCTAATGAACTTATGAGCATATCTGTGGCAAAAATTTCACCTTTGTGCAGCACAGAATGAGTGCAGTCAGCGTTTTTAACTGATGCGTTCCTTGTGTGATTTCCCTTTTTCACTTTTTCATCTCCAAGAGCAGAACTGTGTAAGAATTCTACATGATAAGTTCCAATAAAATGGAAGGTTCTCCTCATGTAAAATTACATATTAGTGAATCAGGCATGGTTGTATGCTCTTGGGGGGGTTTTTGGTTGTTGTTTTATTTTTTTTTTATGATTACATGTATATTTTTATATGTACATTTCAGTCCTATGTATATGTCTAGTTACTTAGAAATAAATTATAAGATTATTGCCCTTTCTGTGCAAAATGAAATTTTCCCACCCAATCCCCATTTTTGTTTAGTTATGCTGTTTTTTTCCTTAATATATTCAAATTTACAGACCTGCTCAGACTAGAAGTGAAGCGTTTAGGTTTAGCAATTTAATTAGCAATGGTGACGGGATTGACTGGTTTCGGCAGCATAACAGATGGGAAGAAAAGGTTCAAGAAACATCAGAAAATAGTGAGCGGACCAAAGGTAAAAACGTCAAAGGCTGCTTCTTTCCAAATGAGTTGGGATCTCCAAGTAAGAGCAGAGGGCAGCCTGAATAATTTGCATGGCTCTCTTTGAAAATCCTGAGAGTTAGGGAATTACCATGCTTAGCTTACAGTCCTTCATGACCAGCTGAAGAAGAAAGCGCTCCTGTTTGTAGTCAGGGAGGGCAGGGGCTCTCATGGATTGTTCTCATCTTTGTCATTGCAGAGCTGTGCTCTGTTTGGATCCAAGGCCTTCTGTGTGATGTTTTTTGGGACAGTGCTATAGACACGCTTCTGTCCTCCTGCCTGCATTTAAGCAGACCATAACATATTTGTGGCTTGTTTGTTGTGAGTAGTCTTTGGCCCCTAATATTTTTTTGAAAACTTGTGTGACGAATGTCACTGAGAGTTACGGTTAAGAAATAAGTCACTGTTCATAAAAACTTGTCAAAATATATGCACATCAGTGAAGACAGTGACGATGCAGCAGGTCTGTTAGAGAGAGAAAAAAGTGATCCGATTTTTATCTATGATTTGAAACCTGACTTCGTCACGTGTAATGGTAATAGCGATGGAAGACATCACTTGAAAACACTGAGATAGAAAGGTTAAATGAGGGAAAATTCCCCTTACTTCTGTCAAAGGCCTTTTGCTCAGGCGTTCTATAATGGCTTGGGAACCACAATGGGTATATGAGTTTTCTGTAGCAACCTTTTAAAATGCTGCTGCATGTACACATTGAAAGCTTCAGGTCTCTGGGTTTTTTTCCCAATTGTATCAGTAAATGCTTGTGTATATGATGGGTTGCCATGAGTCCTTTGACCGTGATATATCATTGTGTGGGAGTCTTAGAAGCCAGTTAATTCCATTTCTGCAACATTTTGCCACTTCTTGAACTCATCTTTGTGTCTTCCATTAACGTATCTACAGTAAATTTGTGTGGATTCTTAGTCCCAGAAGCACATTGTTTAGAGCAGACGTTCAGCTTTGCAGGACAGTTTTGTTGCTCTGCCTGCTGCACACCAACCAGCTGATCAGTCAGGATCTCCAGCTGCATGATTAAGACCTGGTGTAGTTTTCTTTTATAGTCTTGTTCTATAGAAATGAATCACTGGGTAGCAGTAGCGTGGGCGTGAGCTGTGCACAATGTCTGCCCTTTCAGCTGTTAAATAAGAATGTATTTATCCTGTTTTGACAGCAACAAAAGCATTGTATGCTAGATCTCGGTGTTCGCCCCAGCAAAACAGTTTGCACTTTGAAAGAGCAATGTATATAAACTATTTTAGTATTCTAAAAGAGTTAGATACATTAGCACTTGTTCCTTTACCTGCTTGAATTAGGTTCTATCCTTGAAAACTTATGAATAATTAAGTATTTATTACAAAGCCCATTAGAAAGTGGATGCAATTTCAGTGAGGTATTTTTTGCTAATTCTATGAAAAGTGAAGTTTTTAATAATAAGAAGAGTGATTTTTCGTTACCATTTCAGAGTATACTCTGTACAGCTTTGAATCAAAGAGCTGAAGATTTTAACATGTATTACTGAATATATATTTATTCAAACACAATGTTTAAGGGATTTGGCTTGACAGTGTTTTTCTTTAGAACTTTTTAGGATAGTTGATTGGCAAGAGGTAAACCTACTGCTAATCTGAACCGTCAGAATTTTCAGTGAATGTTTATGAAAGTTTTGCTGTTGATGTTGTTAGACCCAGCATGTGAATCAGTCTTTGTTGTTCATTCTAACCAATAATTTAACAAAATTGTATTTACAAAAATAGAAGGCTAAAAGGCGTGAAGGCACCCAGATGTGCGGCTGTGGGCTAGACTGCAAGATTTTCCAGATACAAACCAGCTTACATTAGCTGTACTTGGTGGTGGAGGGAGGAGGTAGGGGCTGGAAATTACTTACAGTAAAGAAACTGTGCATGTGTATCAGGCAAATTGTTGATACCCTTAGGATTTCAACTCTAAAATTTTGCACGTAATGCAGAAATTGCTGTTAGCTACACGATGTTGTCCAAATAATTAGTACCATTTTATGAATTTTTCAGAATTCTTCAGTTCTATGAAGGTGTCGTACCCAGGAATTCAGGTATCTTTATTTGACAGAGTCTTTAGGTAAGGTTTCAATTTTTATTTTTAATGTCTATAAAATGTGTGGCAGAGGTCTGGGTTTGTTGTGCCCACCAATTGTAAACTTCAACAGTAAAATAAGTTCTGTGTCTCACAGCCACTGTAGTATACTTTAATTGTATAACTACATTTCAGTCCCTCTTTGATCTTCTGACTGCCGTTATCATGGGGAAAACTTTTGCCAATACTATTTGAAGTTACATACTTTATTGGGCAAAACAGGAACGGGGAAATATGAGATGATGATGAAACTCTCTGGAATCAAATTGCTTAACGGTAAGGCACCCAAGCCTTTCTTAAAATGCTCATCAGTTGAGTAAAGAGGTGTTTTGTTCTTAGAAGCTTATATTGAATCCATTTCAGTCTCTTTTCCATGGCAAGATTTTTTTGAAGGTTTTTAGTACAAATTTACTGAAAACGTGGAGGACAATAATTTAATGACCAGAAAAACCCAACACCTGCACACCCCAGGGTGGGTATTTCAAAGTATTGACAAATTTGGGGATCACTTGTTCATATAGACTGTGTTGTGTCAACAGTCAAATGGCTGTTCTCCTTGTAATGTAACCAAATATATTCTTCATTCTTACCGTTTATGTCTTTTTAGACTAGACTAGAGTAGAAACGTGTTTTCAGAAATCAATTGTATATATACATTAACCTAATTTGTGTGGTGGTGGAAGCAAAAATTGAATTGGCCCATGTATTTCTTAAGCTTGTAAAATATAATTGACTTCTGCCTATCTGTTTCTTAAATACTTATAGCTCATTATTCTCTTTCTGTAGAGCTGAATGCCAAACCTCCTGAAAGCCAAAGCGGAATTTTTCACTGGACCCTAAGGTGAAGTTACAGGTAATATTCCTGCTTAAAAAAGTTTCTTGCACAGAATTAATATACTGTCCTAAGGTGCTCACTTTGGATTGTCTACCACCATAGTTTTCAAGTGTTCAAATATTCAAGGAACAGAGAAACGGAAGATGCATTCGGAGGCTGTGATTCTGTTTTGCCTGGGAGGGTTTCAAACAAGTTGGAGACGTGGTGTTTACTTACTTAGTTGAGCAGTTTCTCTTGTATGCCATTCCTGGCTAGAAATGCATCTGTGTGAAGGGATTTCTCTCTCTTCTATTCCCATGCAAAGTCCTTTGGCGTGAGACAGAAAATGAAGAGATTTTACTGTAAATGCCCAACGTGTGATTTTTGTTATAAATGCATCTTGGCAGTGTCTTGTGCCCAATGTGTGTTTACCCTCCTGATGTACAGAAGGTTATGCACCCAGAGGGTTTTAGTTGCTCCGTCTCCCAAGCATTCCCTCCTGTGGCAAAGAGCAGTGTGGCTCTGATAGGAAAAATGATTTCTTAAACTGAATTGCAGGATTCTGGGCTTCATGACTTCCTGTCTTCAGTTACTGTATGAACAACATGAAATTCATGCTTATCTAGTGCTGTAATTTAGTTTGTTTTGTTTTCCCCTTTGTTTTTGCTTTAGATTTCTTGCTAACTGATGGGAAGGGATAATCCTGCAGTAATTTTAAATGACTGTGTTTCCAGCTTGAACAGATTCTGCCAGACTAAGTGCATCTTATCTCAGAAGAACCAATGTTTGGCCTAATCTCATCTACAAACTGGAGACTTGACTCTGTAAGATAGGAAAGCGTATGTCAAGCTAAGTGTGTTTTGCATTCTCTCTTTCCAGGTTACTTCTAATTTTCCAAACTTGTAAGATTATATCTCTGTTTCCATTGCAGTGTCACTTCTGCAGCTGGATGTGCCGGATCCCTCTTGCAGATGTTTTCATCCCTTGTTGAGGATCTCATTGGTGCTTTAAAAGGAAGAGGTACCACTCTTTCAGAACTGAAAAGGGGGTGAGATGAATTCACAGCTTGATTTCCCTTATTTTTCTCGGGCTAATTGCCCTAGCTCTGGTAAGGTCAGCTGTACCCAAGTTAACCCTGGATACGCCACCTCTACACTTGTGCTGCACTCGCCTCTCTACCTTTAGGAGGTGAGGGTATCTTTTATTTCCTTGCTTTGCAAAAGTTTGAGCTTAGCTAGGAGCTGTTTTGTAGCAAGTTGTGGGGAATCTGTTCTTTTTATTTAGGTAGAGGGGGAGAACTTTATGAATCAGCAGTTGCAAGCAAGCAGCTTTAGTGATGTAGCATGTAAAACCTTTTGATTGGTGCTCAAGCTTTCAACCCTGAAGGATCTGACTTGAGATGGGAGCATTTCTAGGTTTTTTGTACGTTTAGGATGCCAGACATAAACCAGGCTTTTGTTATAATGGAGATTACCCCACAGTTGTGTTGGTTTCATTGATGTTAAGTAGATCTTTTCTTTTAAATATTATATCATTAATACTGGCTGGTGCAACAACCTCGTAAACTACTGGTCAGGTGACTCAGGTTCAGTTTTGAAGGACAATTTTCAGACTCACGTGGTGTATTAAAAGCTGTTTTCCATCCAAAAGGCAGGCCTGCATTTGACATGTTTTTTAGCTGTTAGTTGGTTGATGCACTGACTTTGGTAGCAGGGATGATAAACTCTAGTGCTTGCTTTGCTGAGTTAGTACTTCTCAAGTGAGGTAGAGGAATAGGTTGTGGTGCAGGGGCCGGGTGGCATCCACCGGTCCTGATAGGGAAAATGCATCTTTGGATGTAAGCTTCTGGGACTGGTGGAGAGGTCTTTAAACCAGAATCCGTGGGGAAAGGGGGTATGAACACGATTGCTGAAGAGAAGCCAAGGGTTGATGTGGCATTTTGACAGCAGGTGAAAAGAGGCGATTATCTCGCTGTATGAGGCATCGGTGTAGCCTCACTGTGAGTTTGCTCTCTCTGTGCATGGAGCTGCTCACCATCAATGACAGCATCAGATGACAGAGCTCAGTGTAGTCCTGAGCTGTGAGCAGTTGATCAACAATGGGATGGGGCCCCAGGAGTCATGGCAGCACGTGGGGATGGACCTTCCAGCGCCCCAACATTGCATGCCCAAAAAACGCAGAAGCACCAATCCACTGCAACCCTTCCCAGCAAGCGCCGGGCTGTGAGAGTCAGCACTGGGGTGAGAACGTGGGGTTAAACCCAGAGCAGTGATGAGAGGGAGATGGGGGAGATGGGGATGAGGTGGATGGAGCGTGGTGGTAGAGCTTGGCAGGGCACGTTTTTCTGATAAGGTATTTTTGCTTCTGTTCCACAGTTCTGTTTCTCTCTCGGGATTCTAATAATGTTCTGTTAATATTGGCTTAAAAGTTGTTTGAAATATGAAAAAAAATTAAGAAATTTTGAGTGTGTTTTTGTCACAAAGGGGTTCAGCAGTGCTGTGTAAGCATCCTTCCCTCGCCTGGGTGATGCATGGGTGATGCATGCCAAGGAAACCCAACTGACAGAATGTACCATAGACTTTGGGTCACCTCTCCTGTTTGGCTTTCTGATCCCCAGATTAGTCTTATCCTGTGGAGGAACACCAACATGCCTCCACCCGCCACCACCACCAGGCTTGAGGGCGTGATAGAGTTGGATGGGTAGCATTAGAATTTTTCATTAGCTTGTTCTACAGTTATTTAGTCTCTCGGAACATATTAATATTCTACTAGTATTCGCTGACATATTAATAGAAATAATTATGTTGCTAGGGAGGGTATAATTTTTTTGTTTAATGTCTGAATGTTTCCCATACTTGGATTTTTTTAAAAAATAATAAAAACTTTGAAGTGCATATGTAACACGTACGTGTCTTCCTGCATGGTCTTCTCAGCTTTGCTGGTGGAGGAAGATTTAGCAGGGAAAGGGGTGATATGATGTTTGTATGCTGTCGAAAAGAGCGGAGAGGTGGGTAACAGGAAGCAAATTAAAGGCTGTCTCTTCATTGCATCTCTGTTTTTTAAAATCCACCAGAGTTATTAACTTTCTGCTCTGCTTTATTCATTGAAGATGAGAAGAAGAGGTCTGAGATGAATGAGGAGGCAGTGTAAGAATTGCCTCCCTTAGGGACCAGGTTCTTCTCAACCTGAATGAGGGAGACTATGACTCCATCACTGGGGGGAGAAAACTCGCTTCATAACAACATAAGACAAGTTCAATGTGAGAGGAGAAAGAGGTCTGTAAGCCCTCCAAGGGTAAATCACCAAGACATTATCCCTGAAGGGTTTCCCTGCTCCAGAGACCTCAGTTGAGCTCAGAAAGGTTACAGAGCAAAGGCCACAAGTGTCTAGGACAAGTGGCGCAAGGATGGCTGGGTCCACCTCCATGGTTGCCAGCGGAGGAAGGATGAGAACATCTTCCCTCTGTTTTAGTGGCAAGCCCTCTGAGTTAGGCACTGGCTGCAGGGAGCTGGTGATAATGCTTTGATGATAAATAAAAGACATGAGAACTTCCCTTCACGTGACTGTATGAAACTGCGTCTTGATTAAACTCCACCCAAACAGAAATGGATCTCAGACTCACTTTACCAGTCACCCCACATGGACTTCAATTACACAGTTCTTAAAGTTAAATTTGACTCTTGGAGGACTTCTTACTTCCTAAGTGAAACATCAAAACTTCTTCTGGAATATGGAAACTTGAGTGGACTACAGCTTCCCTTCTATAAGAATGAACAAGTCCAGCTAGAAGTGTCTTCCCAAGCTCTACAAAGCATTGTCTCGCAGTGCCTTAGCATCATACCTTCTTTATCTTTGTGTTTTCTTTGGCATCCCACCGACAAACATTTTTCACATCAAAATCAGAAGGCTCTCTTCCTGTCTCATAACTATTACCATGATGGTCATCAGCCTTAAACTCTCGACGAACCGTATGATCTGAGATAAGGAAATAGAGCTCCTGCAGGCAAAGATTTAACACTTGTTTGTGCCAGGAGTATGTATCTGGCACTTTAGTTCAAAAGTATTTCAAAACACTAACAGGTGCAAAGAGATCCAAGGAGTTCTGTGGGGTCTCAGCAGCCTTACTGGGGCTTATTGGGTGCTGGGGGATTGGAGCGGTGCAAGGACCAGTTAGGTGCAGCACATCCTGCTGGAGAGGACTTCATTGTCACAGGACTGTAGTGCTTCAGAAGGTGTCGAGAGAAAGACAAAAGCTGCTGCTCTTTTGATTTATTGGGTTGCAAAAGCATTACCTTTGTTTTCAGGCTGCTCTTTTATCAGGAAGAAATGCTCGCTTTACTCAGCGAAAAGCACTTGTCTCCCTTGATAAAATGGACACTCAGAACCTTGGACGTCATCTTCCTCTCGTACCTCATTTCTCTGACTCTAAATTCTTTGACAGGTTTCTACTGGTCTGTTAATTCCTATTTCTGGATTTGTCACCCTGCTCTAAGCATCCATGCAAGGCATCTGCTCAAGTTCCTCCCATTTTCTTCTTTAATAAAGGATGTAACAAAAGCATGGAGCACACTGGTATGAGAAAAGAGCACTGTAACAAATTGTCATCAGGAAAAACAATTTATAGGCATTTACCAAGTTTCCTGATGATGCTTTTTTGTGATAACACAATTTTCACCAGAGCGCTACTGAAATAGCCCAAGCAGAAATCGTAAAGACCTCGGTCAAGTGCAGCTAAACCATTATCACCTACTTCGACCAGAAATAGGGCAGAACTACACACTTTGCTGAGTGCTACCTACACACGACAGACTGCAAGGGTGTCTTGAAAAAGTGACTTCTTCCATCACATTTTCAATTGCTCATTTTTTTTCCCATAGGTTAATTTCAAAACTCCACAGGATTTTTTTGTAGTATCTACAAGCACTTTCTACCGCCACACTCAAGCAAAGCCAAAGAAAACAAAGGAAAAACAAACAAGTGAGGCATACACTCACCAGGTCTGCCTCCTTGTCTTGCCAGCCTGACAGAAGCTGAATCAGCCTCTGACCCTGCAGCACCACATGGCACTTTGTGGGAAGGTTTTGCAGGGTCGACCACACCTGGTATCTGTTGGAGGAATCGTGCTTTTGGAGGCTATCAGCTTCTCTTGTTGTTTCAGTGGCCTGTGGCATTACCCTCCTGCAAGAATGGAAAAGAAAATGTTTGTGGTAACAGTTAACTGCCAGCATCCTTTTTTCAGGCAACAAATAAGGCCCACATGAAACCTGAGCGACACGCTGGATTGCAGCTTGGGGACAGAAGGCCGGGCTTGCTTCTTCTGGGGGATACGGTGCACACGGCTCCCAGAGGATCAGGTGCAACGAGGGAACACCTTGGTTTCAGTTCTGAGGCAGCATTCAAGGTTTCAGGTAAAGTCTTTAATACAGGGGATTGTATACCTTCATGTAGAAAATGACTTCCAAATACACCAAGAGCAGCAAGAGGCACAGAAGACAGCAGAAAACACTTCAGCCTTTCAATTTCTTTCCTCCCCACTGTGAGGGTCGGTCAAAGGATCGATTTCTGTCTCAATACTTCCCATCAGGTGCTAAACCACAGGCACAGGCCTTGCAGTAACGGCCAAAGCTGGTATGCCGTGTATCTAATCAAGGTTGGTACAGGACAACTGCTTTGTACCTGTCCCTAAACCTCTACTACTGTAAAAGATCCATGAAGCACGGCAACACTACAGACGGAAAGGCTCCATGCTAACTACTGTTGTGAAAGATCTACGAAGCGAAGCAAGAAAATTAACGCTGGGACTTACCATAGACCCCCTACCCCAACACAGCATGCGCAAGGACGAGTTCATTTAAACTGCAAGGTGAAGATGACTACTAGCCTTCATCGGGGACCCCAAAATCGACCACTGCCACCAGGAGGAGCGCATGCGCAAGGGAAGAATACCTGCCTTCAAAGCTGACCACACCTCAGACACTCCTCTCATGGCACGTGTGGCCTACCAGGTGGAGTTTGGGATATCTCTACAGGACAGAGGTGGAACAAAGGTGGGTCGCAAGGAGGAAACAGGTGCATGGACTAGCATAAAAGACAGCCCTGGAGCAACTGAACTTTGAAGATCTTCCCCACCGTGAGATCACACTGATTGAAGACAGAAGCAGAGGAACCCCTTTTGGACCAGGACCCCTGAGACGCCGGACGTCTCTGGACCTGTGGTGGTAGCTATAACCCTCTTTTTCCCTTCCTTTTTCTCCCTGTCCTTTTCCTCACTCTCTCTCTTCCTCTCTCTCTATCACAAGCTGCTTTGCGGGCATGATTAATAAAGTTCCAAAGTTACTGTAATTTAACTTCCTTGACTTGTTGAATTATTGCTTTGCTTTCCTTTTGCACTCCGAGATCACAGATAAAAGGAACCATCATGCATCCACTTATGAGCGGACCGTGACACCCACCCATTAACAAAAGCAAAGACAGTACCTGTCAGGGTGCAGGTGCCCCTTTTGTTCAGGTCTTGATTCGTAAAGCAAATAAACCAAATCCCCAAACCACCCACCTCTCCAGAGAAAAAATGCCCAACACCCCACCTCCCGATCCATTCCTTTCTCAATTGCTACTGAGTAAAACCAAATCATTGTTAATAGGAAGATGGAGTGGCAGAGAAACCAAACAAACCAAAACAGACTGAAAAATGACTACAGAAAAGGAGCACAGGACACTCACTGCAGTGACTGCAGGTGCAGCAAATGCTGTTCCACAGGTGAAAGCGAAGCCCTTTGGGGCAGTCGCATCCTACGGAGGAGCTCTTCAGGAAACCAGCAGCGTTGGCTGTGCGGAAACTCAGCTCCGACAGCAAAACCCAAACAACCCAAAGCACTTCCTCCCGTTGGGATCGGGGGAAAGAAACATTGTCCTCTTGTTTTCCGGCACTTCACTGATTGCTCCATCAGAAAGTACTGCACCTCATTGCTGTCAATTGTCTCCCTCTGGAGAGGGGCCTCCAGAGAGGGGGCGTGGCCTTCAGCACCCGAGGGGCGTGGCTTCCTGTACCCCCGGGGGGGCAGACTTTCAGCACATGGGGGCGTGGCTTCCAGTAGGGGGAGGGGCTTCCAGTCTGGCAGGGGCATGGCTACTGCTTAGGGAAGGCGTGGCTGTCAGCCCTGGGGCATTACTTCCTGTCGAAGGGCCGTGGCCTTGCAGCACACTGGGGCGTGGCTCCTATCTGAAGGAGGGCGTGGCTTTCTTCACCAGCGGGCGAGGCCTCCCTCCCCTCGGGGCCATGACTTCCTTGACCCTGTCATGTGGGGGCGTGGCCTCCCAGCCCTTCCCTGCCATGGGCATGGCTTCCCAGCAGCAGGGGCGTGGCCTTCAGCCCCCAAGGGTGTCATCTCCCTGTAGGGGGCGTGGCCTCCTGGCTAGGGCGTGGTCTCTACACACCAGTGGGCGTGGTCTCCCAGACCCAGGGATGGGCCTTCAGTGCTGGGGGAGCCATTGCCGCTCCCTGTGCGGCACAGAGGGAAACACTCCAGCTCCCGGCATGCTGGGAGACGAAGGAGTGCAGCTCCAAGCTCAGGAGCCACTACAGGAATCCAGCTCCCAGCGGGACGGGCCTTGAGGGACTCCAGCTCCAAAGGGGCTGTGGCGTGGACAAACCCAGCTCTCACCATGCTCTGCGCTGTAGCACTCCAGCTCCAAGCGTGCTGCTCCTTGATGGACTCCAGCTCCCAGGATTGCTGCTCTTGAAGGACTCCCGCTCTCAGCACGCCGGGAGGAGAAGGGTTCCAGCGCAAGCACGCTGGGGGTGATGCACTGCAGAGGAGCTGCAGCGGCTGCAGGACATGGCGCTGGAGGAGAAGCCACAAGAGGCACAGCTGCAGGTACCCAGGACCCTTCCGGGGGTGGGAGCACCCGCGAGGGGCTTTGGCCGAGCCCCTGTGGGCGCTGGGCTCAGCACCTTCCTCCCCACGTCCCTCCTTCCCATCTCTGCCCAAGGCGGTTCGCCAGCTGGAAAGTGACATCGCAGAGACACTGACAAAAGTCCACTCTGCCCAGAAGGTGACCGGCCTGTACCTGGCGATGCGGGATGTCCTGAGGAAGGTGAGCTGCTCACTGGGCCATCCTCCCACCTGCTCCCCCTGCAAAGGCAATGAGGTGCTCCAGGGGCTGTGCTGGCGGGATGCCCTCCTGCTTCTCCCGCTCTCTTCCATCCCCTGTCACAGCACGCAGGGGAACCCTCGGACTCGGTGGGGTGATGTGCTCTGCCTTTTGACTTAGGACTTCTGAATAGGATTACCTTTATTTTCATACCCGGTATCAATTGAACATTAGTATAGTTCATCCACATTTTTATTTCATCCAGTCGTTGCGTAGCTTGACCAGTCAGGGGCTTTAATTTTGTCAGAAATGAAGGTGTCATTGACTGACGCTTGCTAACACAGTACTGTTCAAATGTTTCCATCTCAACAGCTGAAGAGCTGCTGACATGATTTCTTCTGGTTTTAAATAGATTTCTCTTTTATTTTTTTAGATATTGGAAGACTTTCTACACAGAGCTGGAAGGATCTTTACCGGAACCTCCCCTTGGACTCTGCCGCTCCCTGAAAGAAGGATCCTGCGTCTCCCTTGAGGTCTGTCCGAGCACCCTTGGGCTGCGCTGAAGGATGGCCTGAAGGACTAGCCATTGTTCAGTCCTCAAGGATTTATAGGGACTGGAATGTTTTAGTTATTGGCTTAAAGGACTTGGGATTTTTTACTATACCTTCTGACCCCAGCGATAGTGAAAAATTTACCTTTTCGGTTCCGACCACAAACAGACAGGCACTGGTGTAGAGATATCAATGGGTGATGTTACCACAAGGGATGAAAAATGCGTCAACAATGTGTCAGCTTTATGTTGACCACGACTAACAAGGCTTTCAGAAAAAATATCCACAGCTGTTAGTGTATCATTAGATAGATACTGTACCAGTGAGGGGGGAACAGGGAGAAACACTCGCAAATAGGTTAGCTGAAGTACAATAGGTTATTAATTTTTTCCGATTCCTGGGAGATACTTTAATCCCTCCAATAGTGAAACATGTGCAAACCATTCCAACAAGAATGATTGAACATAAAAATCAAGTGAAAGTCATGGTAAGAACGTGGGAAGGAAATTAGGAAGGTCCTTATGATTTAATTATAAGGGGGAAGGGGATATGCTTGTGTTTTAATAGGAGACAGTCTGCATTGGATACCAGCACGAGAAGTCCGACCCGGGTTGACCATGGTTGCATGTCCACCCCGGCACAGCGAGCTCCCCCTGCCACGCAGGTGGCCCACGAACCCGGCACGGTCCCTCGCCCGTCCCCAGCCCTGCCTGCGTTTGCAGAGAGGCGGAGAGAGCCGCCCTGCCAGGGCAGGGAGCCGATGTGGGGACAGGCGGGGCACCCCAGTGCCAGCCTGCCCGGGTGCTCAGCTGCACCCAGCACCCACGGAGGGCAGGACAGGCGGGGGCACCGGCAGCCGAGACCCACCCGGGAGAGACGCACAGCGCCGAGCCAGGAGGAGGGAGAGAGACGGGGGGGACCCCGCATCGCCCCTGCCTGGACACCCAATAGGGAAAAAGATGGCAGAGAGAAGGGGGCAGAGAAGGTGGCAGAGCACTGAACCCGAAGGAGGGGGATCGGGGGCAGGGGGAGGGAGAGGACCCCTCGTGGCTCCCTGCCTGGAATCCCTGCGGGAGACAGGGGGGCAGAGAGGATCCCCTGCCCCCAAGGACCCTGCACCCACCATCTCATGGCACCTCCTCCCCAGCACCCTCCCATGGCTCGTTAATGAGGGACAGCAGGCTAATGAGCCCCTGGGGGCAGCCCCGCACCCCGCAGCTCCCAGCATCCCGCACTCCCGCAGCTCCCGGCATCGCATACCCGCGGGACCGGGCAGCACCCGCCGCTGCCCCCCTGCCCCCAGGGACCCTGCACCCACCGGCCCACAGCACCCCCTCCCCAGCACCCTCCCACGCTCCGCGGGTCACCCTGCCAGCGGCAGCAATCGCGCCAGGGCAACGTTGGCTCTGCTTTGCTTGGCGTTGAGTTTCCTGGGACAACACAGGGGAAACCCCTGCGGGACGCCAAGCAAAGCCCCGGGCGTGGCTGGTTCCGAGCCCTAAATAGCAGCACCTACAGCTGCAAAGCCTTCTGCCCCGACCCTGGCACCCGCCCTGCCCAAGGCTGTGCTCTCCTCCAGGGCATCGCTCAGGACTCTGCGTCTTTAGGGCTCTTGTTCCGGGAGTTGCTTTATTTTTCTCGCAGCACAAACGGGAGCAGAAGCTTTCCTGGCTGCTCTGATGGCATCACCGCAGCTCTGATGGTCACATCAGAGCTCGCTCCCTGTCGCTGACAGCTTTGCTGCGGAGGACTCCTCCCTCCAACAGCTCACGAACCCCACTGGTTCCCGGGGCCATCCCCTGCGTAAGCAGCACCTCCTCTGTGCACAGGGACCCCCTGGCCCTGGGGTGGCCGTGCCAACACCCACAGCCCCCCTCCAGCCTGGGGAACGCAGAGCGAGTGGAAACCTCAGCTCTGCAAGTGCCTCCTGTGTCCATAGCAAACACAAGGTTAAGAGAGAGAGCTTGGCTCGGAACAAACAGCAATAGAACTTTACTTAGACTAAATTCAAAACAAAAGCCTAATTTTCTTCCTCTTCATCATCATCCTCTTCATACCCTTCCTCTTCTTTATCATTATCCTTATATCCTTCATCATCTTCTCCTTCATCCTCTCCATCCTCTTCTTCACTCTCATCCATTCTCCACCCAGCACTACACCCCTGTGAGGCCTGGAAGGAAGCAGGAGGCACAGCCGTTTGGCTAATGAGCAGCACCTCGTCCAAGAGAGCCGGGGGTCCCGAGATGGCTCAGCGGCAGCAGCAGGTTGGGGTTCACCCTGATGGGCATTTGATTTGCCGCAGCTCTGGGATATGCTGGGGAGAGCAGGACCCTGCCACCAGTGCTAAGCTTTTTATGGGATTAGGGTTAGACGAGGGTTGCCTAGGAAATTCCTCCCTTCCCAAAGCAGAGGGGCGCTCAGGGCAGGGCGTGGTGGCTGTTGTGTCACCAGGACAAGGGGACCGGGTGCTGTGTTCCTGCAGCAGGGCCCCCAGCCCCATCCTGGCTGAGGGTAGTGGGTGAGGAGCACTTGCCTGTCCTGGTGCTGGTGGGTCTACCCACATGTCCTCTTCCTCCTCCTCCTCCATCTCCACATCCATATCCATCTCTACATCGACCTCCATTGGCTCCTCCTCATCCAACTCCTTTCTCTCACCACCCTTCCCAGCAGCCACCTTTCCAGCCTCCCGCATGAGGTTAAACAGCCTGAGCGAAAGCCAAGCAGGAAAGTGCATTGGTGCTACCCTGGCCAGACAAGGGGACCTGTGGGACGCGGGTCTCGGCACCGCTGCCCCCTCTTAGTGCCTGGGGAGAACCGTGGGGAAATGGGGCTCCCAGGGCACGTCCCCAGCCAGGAGCCGGCTGGAGGCTGAGCAGCTCCATTGATGCCAGTACCCACCAGAAACCACGGGGCAGGGCCTTCAGATGGACAATCCTGCGCTTCTTTTCCTTCAGAGCTTGGGAGGCTGGCAAGGTCTTGCGGATCTGTCAGAGCAGAGAGCACAGGAGTGAGCAGCCCTGCTCCCTGCCCCGAGGGGCCTTGGGCATGCACCCTGTCCCCCCACCCGCCCAAGCTCCCAGAAGCTCCTTACTCTCCTCAGGTGGCTTTTAGTCTCCATCCCAAAGGCTGGGAGCAGAGGAGAAGGGGTGGGATGGGAGCAGGGGAGAAGGGGAAGGCTGAGAGCAGAGGGGAATGGGTATGTCAAGAGTAGCGTAGAAGACATGCTTTGGGAGCAGAGGTGGCAGGCAACCCAGCCTGGCTGTGGGCAGTGGGTGAGGAGCACTTGCCTGTCTTGGTACTGGTGGGTCCATCCACTTTTCATCTTCCTCCTTCTCCATCACCTCCTCCATTTCCACATCCATATCCATGTCAATATCTACGTCCATTGCCTCCTCCACGTCCATCTCCACATCTACCTCCATTGGCTCGTCCACATCGAAGTCCTTCCTCTCTCCCAGATTGCTGACAACCATCTTGGCAGCCTCCAGCATGAGGTGAAACAGCCTGAGCCAAAAGCCAAGCAGAAAAGTGCATTGGTCCTACTTACCCTGGCCAGCCAAGGGGACCCGTGGGATGTGGGTCTCGGCACAGCCTCCCCATCTTGCTGCCTCAGGAGAACCATGGGGCAATGGGGATGCCAGGCATGTCCTCAGCCAGGAGCCATCTGGAGGCTGAGTGGCTCCTTTGATGCCAGCACCTACCAGAAACCACGGGGCAGCGCCTTCACCTGGAGGATGCTATGCTTCCTTTTCTTCATCATTTTGGAGCTTGGCAAGGTCTTACGCATCTGTCAGAGCAGAGAGCACAGGAGTGAGCAGCCCTGCTACCTGCCCCGAGGGGCCCTGGGCACGCATCCCTGTGCCCCCACCCGCCTCGGCGCCCAGAAGCTCCTTACTCTTCTCGGGTGACTTTTGCTCTCCATCCAAAAGGTTGGGAGCACGGGAGAAGGGAAGGCTAGGAGCAGGGCTGAAGGGGTATGACAGGAGTAGGGCAGAAGGGCTGTGTTGGGAGCAGAGAAAGGCTGAGTCGAGAGCAAGTCAGGAGCTGTGTCAACAGCAGGGCAGAACCACTGCGTTGTGCTCGGTGTCCAGCGCTGGCAGGTCCACTGGAACACTGCCTGTGACATCACAACTCTGTTACATGGGAGCTCTGGGGCCAAGTGCACTGTGGGTAATGGGGACAACCCCCCTTATTGGTTGCTATGGGTATATTAAGATGCAGCCCTTCAAAATTAATAATCCCGACAACAAATGGTACTTCACTGCTGCCTCAAGAGGTTCTTTCTGACTGTCCCGTCACGCCTGGCAGCCATTCACACCCATCCAAAGGGTTTTTCTCCAGCTATTTCATGCAGTAGCTGAAGTTGAGCTGTTCTTTTATGGATGGTCCCTCATAGTCGCTGATGTGCGCCTGCATTGTGGAGCACGCGGTGCAGAGCAGTGCACAGGGACCTTTCTCGAGTGATGGGTGCAGCGCTGAAGGCCATCCTGTGGTGCAGGGCTACCTGGGATGCTCCTTTTCCCTCCAGCTGTAGGGCTAGAATGGCATTGCCCATCTCTGCCATACAGCAGATCTCTTTACAACTGCCCTTGCCAATCCCGATGCCCCAACCAGAGGTTGTCAGATATTTAACAAGTGGGTTTTGCCTAGGTTTTCTTTGGGATGCAGGGACAAGCTGCGCCCGTCCTTCCAGAAGAGATCTGGAGGCACAGAAACACCAAGGAAAAATCCAGCCCATCCTCAATCACCAGCGCCAGCCCAATCCCCAGGAAGCACCTTTGGGGCCTTAGAGCCACGCAGCCTCCCCAGGAAGCACCTCTCATTGTCCTCTGTTCCTCAAGGTCTCACCTGATACGGGTTAGTGGATGAGCAGTCATAAGAGTAACCCCGAGGCAAAACTCCAGCCGCAATTCCTGCAACCTCTCGACAGGTTCAGGTGGTACCAACAGGGCCATCACAGACTGTTGGCAAGGCTGGAGCTTGTCTTCCTGGTGATATTTGTTCCAAGACGACTACTGCAGACCACCCAGCTCTGCTGGGACAGGCGATGCCCTCTGCATTGGCTCTGAAGCTGGTGGGACCCTTTGACGCCGGGCAGCGCGGGTCCAGGTGAGCAGCTCTTGCCCTCAGGTGCAGTATCAGGAATTCCCAGGGCCTGGTCAGGAGCCTCCCAGCGCAGCCCAAAGGTGCTCGGTAGTTGTAGAGAGCAATAAGGTCTCCCCTCAGCCTCCTCTTCTCCAGGCTAAACAACCCTAGGTCCCTCCGCCGCTCCTTGTAAGACTCGTTCTCCAGCCCCTTCCCCAGCTTTGTTGCTCTTCTCTGGACACGCTCCAGAGCCTCAACATCCTTCTTGTGGTGAGAGGCCCAGAACTGAGCACAGTACTCAAGGTGCGGTCTCACCAGTGCTGAGTAGAGGGAGAATAACCTCCCTGGACCTGCTGGTTACACCATTTCTGACCCAAGCCAAGATGCCCTTGGCCTTCTTGACCACCTGGGCACACTGCTGGCTCATGTTCAGTCGGCTGTTCAGCACTGGTGTGGCTCCACCTTGGGCACTGTGTGCAATATTGGGTTCCAAAGAATAAAAAAAATCTAAGCTACTAGAGAGTGTCCAGATGAGGCCACAAAGTTGGTGAAGGGTTTAGGAGAGAAGTTGTAGGAGTGGCTGAAGTCACTCCGTTTGTTCAGCCTGGAGAAAAGGAGACTGAGTGGAGACCTCTTGTGATCTACAGCTTCCTCGCAAGGGGAGGAGGAGGAGCAGGTGCTGCATTCTTCTCTCTATTGACCAAGGAGAGGATGCAAGGGAATGGCAGGAAGATGTGCCAGGGAGGGTTATGTTGGTTTTTAGGGAGCGAGTCTTCACCCAGAAGGCGGTAGAGCACTGCAACAGCTCCCAGGGAAGCTGGGGAAGCGCCAAGCCTGACAATATTCTAGAATTCTTGGACACATGGTGTGAATGTTGGGATTGTCCTATGCAGGGACAGGATTTGGACTCGATGATCCTTGTCGGTCCCTTCCAACTCGGGGCATTCTGTGATTCTATGATAAATCTCAAGATCACCCTTGAACTAAGCTGTAAGAGTCCTAGGTTTTGTCTGAAAGGAAACGGGAATCAAGTGCGTTTCCTTTTTCCTCATTCTTCTTGATTCTGAGGAATTGTGAATCGGAAGAAAACTGTGTGAGTTGAGGACTACAGCATAGTAAGAGCTGTGCTAAAGGTTAGTACAGAAGTGTTAAGCTTCCACAGGTCCTGGAGGGAAGACAACTGTATAAACTCTTTAGATTATTGCGGAGTGGCCAGACTAGTAGAAACACTGACACTTATCAAGCCTGGTTTTTATGTGAGTCTCCACCCTGTTCTGCCCTCACTCTTGTCTCACCCTCCTGACACCTCTGCTGCTGTTCTCCACCCTGTAGCTATTAGCAAACCAATTATTAGCACTGCTTTTGAGTGAGGTTTAGGTGGTCAACCGCTGAACTAAAAAGGATAGCAGGGTGTTGAAGCTTTTTATCTGAGTGCTAGTCTAGGTCTCTTTCCTCAGCCCTCCATGCAATTTTTGAAATCAAAGAGATAAATGCATACCTAGGAAACACCTACTCCTTTGTCAAACTCAGTTAAAATTTAGCCAGTTGTCGCAAAAATCCTGGAAAAATTGGTCTGGGAGGACCAATATAGGCTGTGCAGCTAAATAAATCCAGTTTCCCAAGGAAAGCAAACTAAAATTGTCTCAGAAAGACGCTAAGAGTTCATCAGTGCAACGTCTGCCTTGATGGACAGCAATTAACTGTCCTTTCTTAGAAACATCTGAAGGGAATTTCGTGGTGTACCTTGGCAGAAGCTGAGTTGACAAAGTCTCTCTTGGTCGAGCGTCACGGATTTAGGGACATTGCATTGACACTGGTGTGTTTTCTTTCTGTTCCCATCTGGCAGTCTACAGTTCCTCCTCTGATGCGCACACTGCCAAGGCAGCTCTTTTAACGTTGGGTATCAAGTGGGGCTCATAAAATGTTTTTTGAAGTAGACAGGTTTTAGCTAAAATTTGTGCTGAGTGCCCTTCTTGCCGTGGCTGCTAGATGAAGCATTGGGAACAAATCAGAAAGTAGCTTTAAAAATTAAAGACCTCAAAGTCTCTTTTTAAAAATAAAATGGAAAGCACTTAATTGATTACCTCAGGGAAAAATTAAAAACTACCATGAGGTCATTCCCAACCACAGAGGATGAAAAAATCTGTGAAATCCTCTCAGCCAAGAGGGCCAACTGTGTCCTGATGTGCATCCATTGTGCATGGCATTGCCAGATGGTGAAGGGAGATGGTTGTCCTGCTCTAGTTATGGAATCATAGAATCATAGAATCACAAGGTTGGAAAGGACCCACTGGATCATCGAGTCCAACCATTCCTAACACTCCCTTAAACCATGTCCCTAAGCATTTCATCCAGCTGTTCCTTAAACACCTCCAGGGAAGGCGACTTGACCACCTCCCTGGGCAGCCTGTTCCAGTGCCCGATGACTCTTTCCATGAAGAATTTTTTCCTGATATCCAGCCTGACCCTCCCCTGGCAGAGCTTCAGGCCATTCCCCTTTGTCCTGTCCTCTGTCACTTGGGAGAAGAGGCCAGCTCCCTCCTCTCCACAACCTCCTTTCAGGTAGTTGTAGAGAGCAATAAGGTCTCCCCTCAGCCTCCTCTTCTCCAGGCTAAACAACCCTAGGTTCCTCCACAGCTCCTTGTAAGACTCGTTCTCCAGCCCCTTCCCCAGCTTCGTTGCTCTTCTCTGGACACGCTCCGGAGCCTCAACATCCTTCTTGTGGTGAGAGGCCCAGAACTGAGCACAGTAGTCAAGGTGCGGTCTCACCAGTGCTGAGTACAGAGGGAGAATAACCTCCCTGGACCTGCTGGTCACACCATTTCTGACCCAAGCCAAGATGCCATTGGCCTTCTTGGCCACCTGGGCACACTGCTGGCTCATGTTCAGTCAGCTGTGAACCACTACTCCCAGGTCCTGCTGTTCCGTACAGCTCTGCAGCCACTCTTCCCCCAGTCTGTAGCACTTCATAGGGTTGTTGTGCCCCAAGTGCAGGATCCGGCATTTGGCCTTGTTGAACCTCATGCCATTGGCCTCAGCCCAGTGGTCCAGCCTGTTCAGATCCCTTTGCAGAGCCTCCCTACCCTCCAGCAGACCCACACTTCCTCCCAGCTTAGTGTCATCTGCAAACTTGCTGAGGGTGCACTCAATGCCTTCATCCAGGTCATTGATAAAGACATTGAGCAGAGCTGGACCGGTACCGAGCCCTCAGGAACCCCACTTGTAACTGGCCTCCAGCTGGAGTTAACTCCATTGACCACCACTCTCTGGGCCCGGCCATCCAACCAGTTTTCAACCATGAAGAGTGTGCGCTTGTCCAGGCCAGAGGCTGACAATTTCTGAAGGAGAATGCTGTGATAAACTGTGTCAAAGGCTTTCCTGAGGTCCAAGAAGACTACATCCACAGCCTTTCCCTCATCCAGTAGTCGAGACACTTTGTCATAGAAGGCGATCAGGTTAGTTTGGCAAGATCTGCCCTTTATAAACCCATGTTGACTGGGCCTGATCACCCGGTTATCTTGCATGTGCTTCATGATGGCACTCAAGATTACCTGTTCCATGACTTTCCCTGGCACTGAGGTGAGACTGACAGGCCTGTAGTTCCCTGGATCCTCCCTGCAACCCTTATTGTAAATGGGCACAACATCAGCCAGCCTCCAGTCTAGTGGAACTTCCCCAGTCAGCCAGGACCACTGTAAGATGATGGAAAGGGGTTTGGAAAGGACATCCACCATCTCCTTTAATACTCTTGTGTGGATCCCATCCGGCCCCATAAACTTGTGGGTGTCTAGCTGGGCACGCAAGTCTCTAACCGCCTCCTCTTGGATCATGGGAGCGTCATTCTGCTCCTCTAACTCCTGGGTTTGTACACAGAGGGAATAACTTTCCTTGCTATTAAAGAAGGCATTAAGTACCTCAGCCTTATCCTCATCCCTTGTCATTCTTGTTCCTTCTGCGTCCAAGAGGGACTGAATATTCTCCCTAGTCCTCCTTTTCTTGTTGATGTATTTGTAGAAAGATTTTCTATTCTCTTTCACAGGCTTAGCCAGTTTGATATCTAATTGGGCCTTAGCACTCCTGATTTTTTCCCTGCACGATCTCACTTCCTCCCTGTAGTCCACCCAAGATGCCTATCCCTTCTTCCAAAGCTCATAGACATTCCTCTTCTTTTTCACATCTCTCAAAATCTCTTAGTGAATAAGAGAGCTCAGGTGACCTCTAGTCCAAAGCCCAGCTCCAAGCAGGGCCTTGTCTGAGGTCAGCCCAGGCTGCTCAGTCCATGTCACCATCCACAGAGAGAGTTTAGACATCAACAAGGCACCGAAGCCACGATTACAAGAAAGGCTTTCGAGAATTACCGGTTCCGTGAACACATCTATCGGTCAGCCATGCCTTCTGTGATACCTGGGAATGTCCACCTTCTTGTGCAGACGAGTGGGATCCTTCTGCCAGACTCCTGGCCCATCTCCAGCCCATGGGGTGCTTTAGAGAAAGGTTGTAAAAGAGTCAGATTATAGAGGAATTTTGTCATAGAAAGGTCGTAGATGAGTCAGGTCACATGAGGCTTGGGTTATTGAAGGGTCAGAGAGCAGTCAGGTCAAAGAATGTTTGACAGCATATGGGGGTGATCACTGAATGGTCCCAGAAGTGTGACATCATAGAAGAGTCATAGAAGTGTTAGGTCATTCTAGAGTAAGGTCACAGAAAGTTCAGAGAAGAGTCATATGAGAGTGGAGTGGTAGAAGGGTCAGATCGTAGAGGAGCTGGGTCATTCCAGGGTAATGGAAGGCTTGGGTCGTGCAAGGGTCGGGTCAGAGATGTATTGGTGTCACAGAAGAGTCATAGAAGAGTTGGGTAATTGAAGAGTCGCATCGCAGGGAGACTGAAAAAGACTTAGGATACAGAATTTTACTGTGTAGGATGTTGGCCTGTAGGAGTTGGCTGATGGAAGGGCAGGGTCTAAAGTGTCATGTCATAGAAGAGTAACAGAAAAATGAGGTCATTGAAGAGTAGTGTCAGATAAAGTGTGTCATAGCAAGGTCATAGCATAGCAAGGTCATATAAGTGTCATAGAGATGTGATAGTATGGTCAGTTCATTGAAGTTTTGGATCAGAGAAGACATGGGTCATTGTACTGTTAGGTGATAGAAATGTCAGGTAACAGAATGGTTACAGAAGAGACCAGTCACAAAAGAACGGAGTCATGGAAGAACACGGTCACAGAAGAGTTGGGTCATGGAATAAGAGTAGAGTCATAGAGGACCCGTGTCAAAGAAGGGTGATAGAAAAGTTGGATTATAGAAGAGTAGGCTCACAGAGAGCTGGGAGGGGCTGTGCTGAGCTGGAAAGTGCCCTGGAGAGGACACCACCAATGCTGGCTGAGCTGTGTGACCATGCAGGAGGAGGACAGGCTGCAGTGGGTGTAAGGGGCAGAGCCCAGCCCTGCAGGTGCAGGAGGGAGGAGGCCGGTCGGTGCCCTCAGTGGCAGGGACAGAATGGGAAGGTGCCTCAGGGCACCGGTCTCTCCCATTCCCAGTTCCAGCACTGGTCACTCCCCCCAGGCGATAGGTGAGCTTTGCTCTCTGCCCATCTTCTCCCTCCTGCTGGACTCGGTGCCAGGAGAACAACAGCCCTGCCCGGCCTCTCTTCCTGCCCAGAGCTCGCAGAGCCCAGAGCAGGGCTGTGTGCGGAGCCCAGCATGGGACACGGCTGGGGACTGGCTGGGACCTCATTGCAGTCTGCAACTGCCTCAAGGAGGGCAGTGGAGGGGAAGGGGCTGATCTGATCTCTGGTGAACAGCAATGGGACACGAGGAAATGGAATGAGGCTGCACCAGTGGAAGTTCCAACTGAACATCAGGGAAAGGTTCTCCACGGAGAGGGCACTCAGTCACTGGAACAGGCTCCCCAGTGGAGTGGTCATGGCGCCAAGCCTGTCCAAGTTCGAGGAGCATCTTGACAATGATCTTAGTCATACGGTTTCTTTGATAAAGTTGTGTGAGGGTCAGGGATCACTCCAGTGATCCTTATGAGTCTTTTCCAACCCAAGATATTCTAGGAGCCAGTGATCTTCAAGCCCAAAAAACAGTCTGTCCACCCACTACCCTTCTCATGAAATTTCTTCTTCCTGAGAGTAAGAATCCACCTTCCAAGTTCCTCTTTGTGACTCTTTTTCTGCTCCCCTATCATCATGCTAGCTCTCCATATCTTTTCATATTTGGTTTCTACTGTTACATTCCCTGCCTGCATTTGCTTCTCTCTGTACTCGGTGCTTGATTTTCAACACCTTTCTAATCCTTCAAGAGCTTGGAAATGGCTGCAGGACGTGTGTCACCCACTCCCCAGGGTCAGGGGTCGCCTGAATTACAACTCTCCCAGTCTACGTTCCTGCTTTTCCTGAAGACAGCTGTGACATCTGCCTTTTCCAAGGACCCCAGAACTGCTCTGATTGCTCTGGCACCTTTGAGAGCACATTCAAGGATCACAGGCAAGAGTGATGCAGCAGGCGGAAACATTTGCACTGAGCCTGTCCAGCCAGGTGAGATGAATCTCCCTGGAACAGTGGGGTTTGTTCCTGAAGGCACGCACAGAAATGCCAGGGTTCTGTCAGGAGTTCACATCTCAGCTGGCCTCCTGGATTCCTCATGCATCCAAGGATGTTCTCTGAGTTTTCCCCTTTTACACACAAAGGCAGGAGTCACAGGGTTTATCCGGACTGCCAGAGAATCAGATGCACTCAGACCTGTGGCGTATCCCACCACACTGTACTTGTCTGAGATGCCTCATGACATGAGGAACGGACACAGCGACCTCAGTTCAAGAAAGCAAATCCCAGTGCTGCATTCATACACTTATTCTTGGGACGTTGACCTCAAAATGACCTTGAGAAACTTTCTGTCCCACAGACCTTCATGGGACCCAGGGAAGGGCTGTTTGTGTTCTCTTGGGTTCATTTCACCTCACACACGTGATGTATGTGCTCAGTTATCATATGAACACTGTGAACTTTGACTCTGACCTCCTCATTCCGTGTCCTGTCAGGGAGGGACAAAGAATCTCTACAATTTGGAGTAAGAGGGAAGTGCTGGGAATGGTAGTTTTGAGGGGTTACTCCCTGCAGCTCTGAAAAGGACGTGGGAGAAAGATCAAGAAAGAAAAGTCATTGAATATCTCTTTATTTTGTTGAAACACACAGAGAGCACAGCTCCTCATTTACACAGAAAATAACTAAGAAAAGTAAAGAGAAGAAAACAGTGAATTACAAACAGGATGACAAGACCATCCCAATTGATGAACCAGCAACACCAACGAAAAATACAGAAGCTGGTCTGAGCCTGCCATGAGGTGCAGGATAACTGCTATGCAGAAGGTGATGAGCAGTTCATTGCTTGAGAGAACCATCCAATTATCAGTTTCCACACTGCATCCTTGAGCTGCTGGTTCCTCAAGCTGTAGATGAGGGGATTCAGTGCTGGAGGCACCACTGAGTACAGAACTGACACCAGCAGGTCCAAGGGTGGAGAGGAGATGGAGGGGGGCTTCAGGTAGGCAAACTCTGCAGTGCTGATAAAGAGGGAGACCACAGCCAGGTGAGGGAGGCACATGGAAAAGGCTTTTTGCCGTCCCTGCTCTGAGGGGATCCTCAGTACTGCCCTGAAGATCTGCACATAGGACACCACAATAAAAACAAAACAGCCAAAAAATAAACAGACGCTAACATCAAGAAGTCCAACCTCCCTGCGGTTGGAGTGTGAGCAGGAGAGCTTGATAAACTGGGGGATTTCACAGAAGAACTGGTCGACAGCATTGCCCTGGCAGAGGGGCAGGGAAAATGTATTGGCCGTGTGCAGCAGAGCATGGAGAAACCCAGCGCCCCAGGCAGCTGCTGCCATGTGGACACAAGCTCTGCTGCCCAGGAGGGTCCCGTAGTGCAGGGGTTTGCAGATGGCAACGTAGCGGTCGTAGGACATGATGGTGAGAAGAGAAAACTCTGCTGAAATGAAAAAGACATAGAGAAAGATCTGGGCAACACATCCTGAATAGGAAATGTTCCTGTTGTCCCAGAGGGAATTTGACATGGATTTTGGGACAGTGGTGGAGATGGATCCCAGGTCAATAACAGAGAGGTTGAGGAGGAAGAAGTACATGGGGGTGTGGAGATGGTGGTCGCAGGCGATGGTAGTGATGACGAGGCCATTGCCCAGGAGGGCAGCCAGGTAGATGCCCAGGAAGAGCCAGAAGTGCAATTGCTGCAGCTCCCGTGTGTCTGCGAATGCCAGGAGGAGGAACTGAGTGATGGAGCTGCTGTTGGACATCTGCTGCCTCTGGGCATGGGGCAGTGTCACAGGAGGAAAGGAGAGTGACAAATTAGGGGAGATGCCTGTGAGCAAAATCAAAACCATTTCTCCTTCCCCTCTGCCTGCTGCTCACACCCTGTCCCTTTTCTCCCAGTTTTTCCTTCTGCTCCGTGCCTGCAGCTCTGCTTGGTGCTGGCTGAATGTGCCGGGAGGAGCAGGGCCTCTGCCCGCTGGCTGCGAGGAGTCAGCCCTGCTCTGCAGCAGGGGGTCATGGGGACGGTGGGGACAGGGGACACTGCTGGGGTTCAGCTTTGTCCTGGGGAACTGCTCCTGGTGCAGAAGGGCCTGTCAGCATCTGCACCACCAGGGACAAAGAAGACAGAGAGGGCAGAAGGCAGGCTGAATGGTTTGGGATTTTACAGCTCGTTCTCCCACCCTTGGCAGTGTTCTTGGCTGTCAGAACTGTGCAGCATCTCTGCTGCACTCCGGGAGGATAGAGGGAGTCCTGGGAGGCAAGAACATTGCCTGTGGCTCAGTGCAGAGGGAGGGGAGCTACTTTCTCCCTCGCTCTTGGTCCCAGCTGCCCAACAGCATTCTCTCTCTTCCAGCATCTCTGCACTTCTCCATGAGGCTTTCAGGTAACACCAAGATGCGATGGGACATGTTTGTATCCTGGACGGAAGCTCACAGCTTGGAAGGAAACCTCAAGGAGACCCAAGTGTTGTCAGGGTGACATTTGATTACAGCAGATTCAGCTCCTTCCCCAGCCCCACTGACTGCATTGCCCACAGCCTCACAGCTCAGAGCAAAGCTGGAACACGGGTTCCCATGGAAACAATGGCAGAAAAGGAGCGACCAGGGCAGTGGGTGAATCTACAGCTGCAATTCCCATCCCCAGAGAGCCTGGCAGTGAGAATGAGAGAACAACAGCAAGAGCAGAGACAAGGGGAGAAGTAAGGGGAAATAGAGTGAGGGTCTGGCTGCGAGAGGCCAGGGCAGAGGCAGCCGGGCACACAGACAGTGTTCCCCTTCCCGAGCTGTGCTCACCCCCTCCCAGACACCAACCTTGCCGGGCAGTTGCTCTCAGCCCCTGTGCTCTGGAGAGGGCACTGGAGCTGTGGCTGCAGAGGAGGGGGTTCAGCCCTGGAGCCCAGAGCCCTGAGGGCAGAGGCTTTGCTGGGTGGGAGAGGAGGCCAGGGGGTTTGCTCAGAGGAAGGGGCTGTCCTGGAGGGGAGCACACAGAGCTGTCTGAATTCTACCTCCCACAGCATCATTCTTTTAATTTTCCTTTCATTCTCTGATCCAGATCCTTCTGCCTGGAGATTTGCCACCTGGGATGTGTTTCTCTGTCCCATACCTTCTCCCTGTCAGTGCTCACGCACTCCATCTGACCCTCTCTGCTCTCCCCCTGTTCGTACACAAACCTGCCTGTTTGCCAGGTAAAGCTGGGCACAGGGTCTTGCTTCTAAGCAGAAAAGGACAGGACAGACTGAGCCTGATGGGTCCAGCAGAGGTGATGCTGGTGGTGTCCATGGGCAGACGAGCAGCTGGAGACACTTTAGGAAGCTCCTATCAGACCTACTGACCACTCAAGGACACAGCTCAGGAGTCTCAGTGATTTCTTCAAGCATGAGAGCCTCTTGTTCCATTTCTTCCCTGAAATTCCCCAAGTGCAGGGAAAGGAAAACAGACTCAGGAGAGTTCCTTATCTTTAACATAATCCCTGCCCTGATCTTCCCCTTGAAATGTCCTCTTAGAAATATGCTGGGGGGATTTGGAGCTGTGAGCAGCCCTGACTCACACAGCACCTCTTGAAAGGAGAAAGACCGTCTTCTGACAGGAGTTTCTTCTTCCCCCCACAGCTTGTCTCTCTCCTACCATGGGGAGCTCCCCGAGCAGCTGAGAGCTGACCCTGGTTTTTCTCTCCACTAGAGACACTGCAATAGTCGACCTGATAGATCCCACAGGCTGTGGGGCTCTGGTGGCTTTAGGAGATCCCTCCAGGATTCGCACACGCATTGTCCTGCACCCAGAGACTCACCTGGAGAAGGGCTGTGAAGGTCTTTCTCCAAATGAAGCCTCCTCTTTCCTCCCACCCCACCCTGCCTTTCCCCTCTCTGTTCCTCCCTCCTCTCCTCTCACTGCCTGCAGGCAGTGCCCTCAGCCCTGCTGGGCTTTGCAGAGGAGCTGCTCCTGCCCAGAGATGGCTCTTTGTAGCACTGCCCACTTGCCACCAGCTCCCTCCGTGCCAGGAGCCCAGCCCAGCTCAGCAGCAGAGGAGCAGCCCGAGGCAGCCCTTTCTCTGCCCCCTCGGGGCTCCCTCCAGGTGTCCCTGGGGCTCCAGGGAACCTGCTGAAAAACAGGCTGAAGCCATCCCTGATGTTCCCTCCCTCAGCTGGGGAGAGACACTTCTGTCCTGCAGTGTCCTTGCTCCTGTTAGAAAAACAGCTGGGCAGGAAAATCAATGTTATTGTCCCATCATTAGACAGGACAAGAGGAGGGTGACAGGGAATGTTCTCAACTCTCCACGCTGCGGGTATCTGTTCCATTGAGTGAATTTAGGCATTTCATAATAGGTCTTTAGCCCTGGAGTCTGAAAGACATTCAGCTCTCTTCTGACCCAGCCATGTCTTTCTTCTAAGCAAAGGCTTCGCACACATGGGGTTTGGACACTTGGTCCCAGTTTTCCTCATTGCAGGGATGAGGTTGCCTAGTGCCACAGCTGCAGGGCTTCAGCCCCAATGGGCAGCAATGCCCTCAGACGGGCACAGGCAGGAGGAGATGGAGCTGTTCCTGTGGGAGACAGAGCTGGGACATGGTCACAGAGCTCAGCACAGATGGGCTTCAGGGACAGCATCCTCCAAGCTCATCATGGGTCCAGACCGAGATTCAGTCTCAACTTGAAAGGCCATTCAGGGGCCCCATGACGAGTGTTTACTGCTTCAGACCTGTGTAGGCACTGCTGAATTTAGGATCTGAGATTCCCTTTGTCGTCTTTGTCCCTGTCTTTCCCAGCAAGGTCTCCCAGGCCACTGTGACTCAGAATAGGTCTCTGGAGGAGATGGACCAGGAGTGGGTGGGGAACAAGTCAGGGATCACTTGAGCAAACACAATGCTTCACAGCCTGTGGGACAGGAGGGACAGTATCCCAGGGAGCTGAGTGAGCAGGACGATGTCCCAGTGAGGCCATTCTCCACCGTTTTCACAAGGCCATGGAGACTCCCTGACCACTGGCACTTCTTCCACTTTGCATGTCCTTTTCAGAAATGGCCAATGGATGAGCAGGGGAGCTAAAGGCTGTGCCCCAGACATTTTCCCTTGGATTCTCTTTCTGGATATCTGAAAGAGAAGTGGATTGGATTCCCTTTGGGCAGATTGTGTCTCACCACCCTTCTATTACCAAACTCCTCTATGACCTGAATGATTTGGGACCCAACTCTTCTATCACCCAATACTTCTATGACCTAACTCTTTTAAGAATTTTCTATGATCCAATCCTTCCTTCTCCTGACTAAACTCTTATGCTTCTATGACTTGACTCTCCCATGACCCATATATTTTATGACCCTTCTAGGACCCAAATCTTTTATGGCCTGAGACTTCTGTGACATAACACCTCTATGAACCTTAATTCTTTTATTACTCCTCTATGATCCATCACATCTATAACCTGACTCTTCTTTGACCCATCCCTTATATGACCTGACACTTCTGTGACTTGAGCCTTCTATGACATTCTGTGAATTGACTATTCTCTGACTCTTCTATGACATGACTTTCTATGACCCAAGGCTTCTATCCCTCTTCTGTGATGCAAATTATCTGTGCCCTGACACTTCTATGACCCGACTCGTCTAACTTGACCCTTCGATGACCCAAGTTCTATGAACCAACCCTACTATTAAGTGACCCTTATATGATCTGACTCCTGGATGATATTATTCTTATATGAGCCACCAGCTGTGTTTTTAGGACTTCTATCAGCCCAAATTCTATGACCCTTCTATGACCTAGTGCTTCTATGACCCAACACTTCAATGACACACCCCTTCCACAACCCTACTCTTCAATCAGCCTTGAATCACTCATCTCTTCTATGAACGAACTCTTCTACCACCTACTCTTCTATGACACGGCTCTTCTAAAACCCGAGACTTTTGTGGCTCAAGCCGTCTATGACCCAATTCTTCTATGATCCTTCTACAGCTTGCTATGATCTGGCTCCTCTAGGACCAGAATAATCTATGACCCAATCATTTTATGACCTAACACCTCTATAATCTGACTCTTTGATGACCCTTCTATGAACAAACTCTTCTATTATCCAAATCAACTTTCATTTTTCTGTGACTCAATTCTTCTATTATGGGAAAATTCTGTGACCTGAGACTTGTAGGAACCTTCTGTGACTGAACTCTTCTTTCGCTCCTCTAAGACCTGACACATCTGTAACTCAACTCTTCTGTGACCTGCCTCTCATATAATCAGACCCCTCCTTGACTCAAACCTTCTATGACACAATACGTCATCCATGACCTGACTGTGATCTGACTGTTCTATGATGTGGCTTTCTATGCCTTCACTCTTCTATGACTCTTCTACGACCTGACACTTCTATGAACCTTCTGTGAACTGATTCTTTTATTACCTGAGGGTTCCAAGACTCTTCTCTGACCCAACCCTTCTGTGAACCAAAACTTTTGTGACTGTTCTATGGACAAATGCTCCTAAAACCCAAATAAACTCACACTTCAGTGACTCAACTCTTCCACGGCCTGAATATTCTATGACTCTTTTATGACCTTAATTATCTACGACCCAGTTCTGCTATGAGACTTCTATGAACCAACTCTTCGATAACCCTTCTATGACTGAATTCCTCTATCACTCCCCTGTGATCCAACCTTTCTATCACCTGACTCTTCTCACACACATGCTTTCTGCAACTCATGAATCAACACATCTATGACCCTGACCTGCTGTGACCCGACGCTTCTACAACTGCATGGATCTTGGTGTGAGAGCCTTGGCATCTCATGTATCCCTACAGGTCTGTGTTTGGAATGACATGGAATAACTGCTTCCAATTTAGTTCAGCAATGCGAGAATGTTCATGACACCAGCGTCATTGCAGTCAAAGCCAGATCTACCTGCCCAGGGCCTGGGGGTCAGCGCTTGGCCTTTCTGCTTCACCAAGCAAACCCAGGCTTTTCTCAGCATCACAACTGCCTGCACAGTGCCTCTCCCTGCCTGCAATCATGGCCTCCAATTCTCAGCTCTAACAAGTCCCTAGGGAAGCTTTGTCACTAACAATCCTCACTGAGACCAATTAGGACTTCAAGGAACTCTGAGTTCTGCTTTTGACTTCTTGAGAGCTTTCTTCAATCTCTTCTCAGAAGATGAGGTTCAAGGACTCATCAGCAAATCCACCCTGGGTCTCATTAAAATACCAAAGAGCCTTAACAAGCTCTTTGTTTTCCTGGAGATTTCTCCAGGTCTTCAAGCCTTCTACATCTCCTTGGAGTCATTTCCCAGTGTGGTTAAAGAGGAAGATTTCAAAGTGCATCTAAGAAAAGTATGTTTTAGTTTAAGTTTGTATTACCATACTTTTAAGAATCATAGAATGATTTGGGTTGAAGACCATCCAATTCCACCACCTTGTCATGAGCAGGGACACCTCCCACTGGACCAGGCTGTTCAAGGTCCTATCCAACGTGGCCTTGAACACATCCCTGGAGGGGGCCTCCACAGCTTCTCTGGGAAACCTGGGCCATTGCCTCATCCACTTCTTTGTGAACAATTTCTTCCTAATGTCTAATCTAAATCTTCCCCTCTCCAATTTAAAGCCATCCCCCCCTTGCCCTATCACTCCACGCCCTTGGAAAAAGTCCCTCCCCAGCTTTCTTGATGACCTCATTCAGGTACTGGAAGGCCACTCTAAGGTCTCCCTGGAGACTTCTCTTCTCCAGGCTGAAAAAGTTCCAAGAGAAGATGAATATTTCTTTGGAAAATCTCTTTTAAAAGGAGACAAGCAAGAGCACTGATACTCAGGTCCATCTCATCAGGGCACTCCTCATCCAGCCAGGTTTCTGCACACGCTGCTCCATGGAAGTGTTTTTGACTTCTGGGCTGAGCTAGAAGTAGTTCAATAGCTGGAAAAAAAAAAAAAAAAAAAAAAAAAAGATGAAAACCAATATAATCCAAAACCAATACTAATGCAAATGCCATCACTTGCCACTTCCCTCAAGCAGACTAACACACCACCAGTCTAACACAACCTGATATCTTGGGAAAAAAAAAATCTCCACTTCTTCCTTCTCCTGCCACACTCCTTATCATTGGCCATGACATCTATGTTATGGGATTTCCCTCTGTCAGTTGGGGTCAGATCTCCTGTCTGTGTGCCCCTGCCAACTTCTTGCCAACTCCCAGCCACTCCCTGGGAGGGAGGAGAGTGAGCAACTCCTGACGCTGTGCAAAGGAGACAATCATTGCCCTCACCCTTCTGGCACCAGGACGATGCCACAGGACCCAAAGAGTCTCCCATTTCAAAAGGAAAGTGGAGAAACTGAAGAGGATCTGGAGGAGGTTTGCCAGGATGGAGTTAGGGGCCCACAGCATGAGGTGTGTGGGCACACTTTGGCCTGTGGGGGAGGCTCAGGCCAACCTCCTAAGTGGGTCTCTACATCTTCAGCTCCTAGAAGAACTTAGCAAATAAGAGAGCTCAGGTGACCTCTATCCCAAAGCCCAGCCGCAAGCAGGGCCAGCTGTGAGGTCAGACCAGGCTGCTCAGTCCATGTCATCATCCACAGAGACTGTTTAGGCATCAACAAGGCACAGAGGACACGATTGAAAGAAAGGATTTTCACATTTGACCTGCTCCATGAACATATCTCTTGGTCAGCCAGGCCTTTTTTGATACATGGCAACATCCACCTTCTTGTCTAAACCAGTGGGATCCTTCTGCCAGACTCCTGGTCCATCTCCAGCCCATGGGATGCTTTAGAGAAAGGTTGTCAAAGAGTCAGGAAATAGAGGAACTGGTTCATAGAAAGGTCATAGATAAATAAGTTCATATGAGTGTTTAATCAGAGAGCAGTCAGGTCAAAGAATGTTCGGGCCGCATATGGGGGTGGTCACTGTATGGTCCCAAAATTGTGAAGTCATAGAAGAGTTAGGTCATAGTAGAGTAAGGTCACAGAAAGGTCAGGGAAGAGTCATATGAGTGTGGGGTCACAGAAGGGTCAGATCATATAGGAGCTGGGTCATTGAAGGGTAAAAGAAGAGTTGAGTTGTGGAAGGGTCAGGTCACAGATGTGTAGGTGTCACAGAAGAGTCATAGAAGAGTTGGGGCATTGAAGGGTCATGTCACAGAGGACATAAGAAGACTCAGGTTACAGAATTCTTATAAGAGAACTGGCTGATAGAAGGGCAGGGTCAAAAGTGTCGTATCGTAGAAGAGTAATAGAAAAATTAGGTCATTTGAGAGCAGTGTCATAGAAAAATGAAGTAATTGAAGAGTAGTGTCAGAAAATGGGTCATAGCAAGGTCATTGAAGTGTTGATTCATTCAAGATAAGGTGATAGAATGTTCAGGTCATAGAAGTATTGCATCAGAGAAGAGCTGGGTTATAGTACTGTTAGGTGATAGAAGTGTCAGTTCACAGAGCGGTCACAGAAGAGTTGTGTCATAAAAGAAGTGAAAGATAGAAGAAAAGGATCATGGAAGAGTTGGATCATTGAATAATAGTAGGGTCATAGAAGACCTGTGTCAAAGAAGGGTGATAGAAAAGTTGGATTATAGAAGAGTAGGCTCACAGAGAGCTGGGAGGGGCTGTGCTGAGATGGAAACAGCCCAGGAGAGGATACACAATGCTGGCTGAGCTGTGTGACCATGCAGGAGGAGGACACGCTGCAGAGGGAGTTGGCAGAGTCCAGCCCTGCAGGTGCAGGAGAGAGGAGGCCGGTCGGTGCCCTCAGTGGCAGGGACAGAATGGGAAGCTGCCCCAGGGCACTGGTCACTCCCATCCCCAGTTCCAGCACTGGGAATTTTCCCCAGCTGATGGGTGAGCTTTGCTCTCTGCTCATCTTCTCCCTCCTGCTGGACTCAGTGCCAGGAGAAAAACAGCCCTGCCCGGCCTCTCTTCCTGCCCAGAGCTTGCAGAGCCCAGAGCAGGGCTGTGTGCAGAGCCCAGCATGGGACACGGCTGGGGACTGGCTGGGACCTCATCGCACTACCCTTCCCATGACATTTTTTCTTCCTGACAGCCAGTGTTCATCTGGCACCGCCTTACTCTAAGGGATTTGTGTCTGTGTCGCTGCAGGGGCAACAGGAGGGACACAAGGGATTTGCCCCAGAGAGGCGCTCAGCGGGATCCTGGCAGGTGCCAAAGTGCAAAGGACCCGTGGTGCCCCCTTACCGTAAGGGATTTGCCCGGGGACGCTGCCGGCACAATCCTGGCCTGAGGAGGCTCCCCTGTGTTTTCCACTACTCTGACTCAAATCGGGACACTTGTAAACCACACGACTGCTGCTGCCCTTTCAGCTTCTCCCTTAGACACCACCATGTGCTGCTGCTGTCCCGTCCTGTCCTCAAGGAGAATGGACATGTCCACCCGTATCCAAGCAGTATCCCTGCACAGCTCCTATGGGGACATGGGCAGAGGTCCTTTCCCAGCCATGTTCCTGCTGGTGGCCTGTCACCTCCAGAGACAGAACTGACCTCACCGTCCCCTTCACAGCCATACACTTATGACTGGATTAGGAGTTTCTGAGACACAATTGACACCATAACCCTGACCCATCCATCTCCTCCTTATGGGCCAGGACCTGAGCAGGTAAAATTCTGCTTGTTTATAGCAAATTTATCAAATGTGTTCCCTACTACTGATTGGAGAGGAGAAACACTCTTCACAACACCTACTGACTTCATGTTGACACATAAAGCTCATCTTTTAGATCTTTTAGAGCTCATCTTTTCCCTCTTTTTTCTTTTCTTCTTCCTCTTCCTTTTCTGTCTTCAAAAACCCACTCCAATTGGATGATTCACTGCATTACTGAATAACTCAGATTTAGAGACCCCTGAACATCCTCTTCGGGCATAATGTCCATGTCCCAGCTGCTCCCACTGGACAGGGTTTAGCACGATGGGTGGCTTTCCGTGTGGATCTTCATCGGATGCCCATCTCCGTGTTGTGTGCGTTAGGGTTCCCAAACCTGAGAAGATCACATCTGCTGTGTGCTGGGAAGCCACGCCCCCTGGGCTGGGAAACCACGCCCCCAGTGGGAGGATATGCCCCCAGGCTGTGATGATCCTTGGTCAGAAGCCATGCCCCTCCCCCCTGCTGGGAGGCCATGCCCATTGCAAATAAGGAGTGTTAGGCCACGCCCACCCAGACGACAGTGTGAGCACGCCCCCCGAGCTGAGAGACCACGCCCCTACTGTTGAGAGACCACGCCCACCGCAGGGACAGGCTGGGAGGCCACACTCTCCATGAGACAGCGGTTAAGAGACCACGCCCCTGAGTGCAGGGAGGCACTGATCCCGGTGCTGGAAGCCACGCCCCATGGGGTTGGGACCACGCCCAGGGTGCTGCTAGGCCACGCCCCTGGACAAGTCACATCACCTGAGACTGCTGACCATGCCCCCAGGCCTGAAAGCCACGCCTCTGTGTGCTGGAAGCCACGCCCTCTGGGTCCTGTGAGCCACACCCCTGCATGCTGGGAGGTCGGGCCCCCTGGGACAGGAAGCCACGCCCCCAGGGGATGGAGGACACGCCCCATCCTAGAGACCACGCCCCCTCCCTGGAGGCCAGAAAACAGGACGAGGACTCAGCCCGGTGCTCCTGCAGGGTACAGGATCTGGGCCGGGGTTGTGGGGAGCTTTTTGCCCCATGGAATGCTGCAAGCTCATGGCATGGAGAAAAACAGCTCCATCCCTGCCCGCA
Source organism: Cuculus canorus (assembly GCF_017976375.1). Lineage (NCBI taxonomy): Eukaryota > Metazoa > Chordata > Aves > Cuculiformes > Cuculidae > Cuculus > Cuculus canorus. The sequence goes on along the minus strand of NW_026527856.1, from coordinate 69,821 downwards.
CAAAAGGCCATCTGGGGCCTTTCCAGAGGCAGAGGAGAGCAGACAGCTGCACAAGGAAACAAGGGAGCTGGAGCCTCTCACCCTGTGCACACACGGAGCAACAATGCCTGCACTGAAGCCACAACCCGGGCCTGGAGAGACCACGCCCCTGGCTGGGAAGGGCTGGGAGACCACACCACCATGTGACATAAGCAAAGAGGTCACGACCCTGAGGGCAGGGGTCCCCACCCCCTACTGCAGGAAGCCACGCCCTCTGGGGGCAGGAGCCACACCCCAGTGTGATGCAAGGCCACGCCCCTGAGAAAGGAAGTAATGCCCCAGGGCTGAAAGCCACGCCTTCTGGGAGCAGGAGCCACGCCCCTGCAGGATAGGAAGCCCCTCCCCTTCTGGAAGCCACGCCCCTGTGTTCTGGAAGTCTGCCCCCCGGGGTACAGGAAGCCACGCCCCTCGGGTGCTGAAGGCCACGGCCCCTCTCTGGAGGCCCCTCTCCAGAGGGAGACAATTGACAGCAATGAGGTGCAGTACTTTCTGATGGAGCAATCAGTGAAGTGCAGGAAAACAAGAGGACAATGTTTCTTTCCCCCGATCCCAACGGGAGGAAGTGCTTTGGGTTGTTTGGGTTTTGCTGTCGGATCTGAATTTCCACACAGCCAACGCTGCTGGTTTCCTGAAGAGCTCCTCCATAGGATGCGACTGCCCCAAAGTGCTTCGCTTTCACCCAAGAAACAGCATTTGCTGCACCTGCAGTCACTGCAGTGAGTGTCCTGTGCTCCTTTTCTGTAGTCATTTTTCAGTCTGTTTTGGTTTGTTTGGTTTCTCTGACACTCCATCTTCCCATTAATGATTATTTGGTTTCATTTTCTTTTTTCTCAGTAGCAGTTGAGAAAGGAATGGATCGGGAGGTGGGGTGTTGGCCGTTTTTTATCTGGAGAGGTGGGTGGTTTGGGGATTAGGTTTATTTGCTTTACGACTCAAGATGTGCAAAAAAAGGGGCACCTGCACCCTGACAGGCACTGTCTTTGCTTTCGATAATGGGTGGGGATGAAAGGAGACGAAAGGCCGAAGTGTTTCCTGCTGTCTTCTGTGCCTCTTGCTGCTCTTAGTGCCTTTGGAAGTCATTTTCTGCATGAAGTTATACAATCCCCTGTATTAGAAGACTTCACCTGAAACCTTGAATGCTGCTTCAGAACTGAAACCAAGGTGTTCCCTCCTTGCACCTGATCCTCTGGGAGCCATGTGCACCGTATCCCCCAGAAGAAGCAAGCCCGGCCTTCTGTCCACAAGCCGCAATCCAGGGTGTTGCTCGAGTTTCATGTGAGTTTGATTTGTTGCCTGAAAAAAGGATGCTGGCAGTTGACTGTTACCATAAACATTTTGTTTTCCTTTCTTGCAGGAGGGTAACGCCACAGGCCACTGAAACAACAAGAGAAGCTGATAACCTCTAAAAGCATGATTCCTCCAACAGATACCAGGTCTCGCCAACCCTGCAAAACCTTCCCACAAAGTGCCATGTGGTGCTGCAGGGTCAGAGGCTGATTCAGCTTCTGTCAGGCTGGCAAGACGAGGAGGCAGACCTGGTGAGTATATACCTCGCTTGTTTGTTTTTCCTTTGTTTGCTTTGCCTTTGCTTGAGTGTGGTGGTAGAAAGCGCTTGTAGATACTACAAAAAAATCCTGTGGAGTTTTGAAATTAACCTATGGAAAATAAATGAGCGATTGAAAATGTGATGGAAGAGGTCACTTTGTCAAGACACCTTTGCGGTCTGTCGTGTGTCGGTACCACTCAGCAAAATGTATAGTACTGTGCTGTTTCTAATTGAAGTAGATGATAACGGTTTAGCTGCACTTGACTGAGGTCTTTACAATTTATGCTTGGGCTATTTAAGTAGCGGTCTGGTGAAAATTGTGTTATCACAAAACAGCATCGTCAGGAAACTTGGTAAATGCTTATAGAGTATTTTTCCTAGTGACAGTTTGTTACAGTGCTGTACCTGTTTTTTCTCACGCCAATGTGATCCATGCTTTTGTTACATATTAAAGAAGAAAATTAAAGGAACTTGAGCAGATGCCTTGCATGGATGCTTAGAGCAGGGTGACAAATCCAGAAATGTGAATTAACAGACCAGTAGAAACCTGTCAAAGAATTTAGAGTCGGATAAACGAGGTACGAGAGGAAGGTTCTGACTGTCCATTTTATCAAGGGAGACAAGTGCATTTTGCTGAGTAAAGTGAGCATTTCTTCGGGATTAAACAGCAGCCTGAAAACAAAGGTAATGCTTTTGCAACCAGATAAATCAACAGAGTAGCATCTTTTGTCTTTTTCTCTCGACACCTGCTGAAGCGCTACAGTCCTGTGACAATGAAGTCCTCTCCAGCAGCATATGCTGCATCTAAGTGATCCTTATGAGACAGGAAGAGAGCCTTCTGATTTTGGTATGAAAAATGTTTGGCAGCGGGATGCCAAAAAAAAACCACAAAGAAAAAGAAGCTATGATGGAAAGGCACTTGCTTTGTAGATGCTTTGTAGAGCTTGGGAAATCACTTCTAGCTGGACTTGTTGGTTCTTATGGAAGGGAAGCTGTAGTCCACTCAAGTTTCTGTATTCCAGAAGCAATTTTTATGTTTCATTTAGCAAGTAAGAAGTAATCCGAGAGTCAAATTTAACTTTAAGAACTGTGTAATTGAAGTCTGTGTGGGGTGACTGGTAAAAGGAGGCTGAGGTGCATTTCTGTTTGGGTGGCGTTTGATCAAGACACAGTTTCATGCAGTCACGTGAATGGAAGTTCTCATGTCTTTTATTTATCACCAAACACAAAATGAATATATGTTATATACTCAGATCAGATACCAAATCTGCTGAGGCCCTGGTATTTAATTCATACTTGTCTTCTACAAGGTGAAGTTGAACTTTGTCTGTGGTACTAAATTTACCAAAACTTTCTCTTTAAGATTAGGTGCCTGAGAAGGCAGATTCTGTGCCTCTAACTTTGGCTTTACCTCCACGCCACCAACTCGGAAATGGTTGCCCTACATGGTACCTTTTCTTGTTCCCTGGAGAACATCTGGTATGTCTTGAAACATCACATGTTGCTTCTTTCATGGGTATTTATTGTATTTCCTTTTATAGTAAGTTTCTGTCCTGTGCTTTAAGAGTACATTTCTGAAGAGTCTTCAAGTGAGATGATGGATGTAGCCCTTGCAGTCTTGATTTTAGTTTTCTGGCCTTATCTCCTGTATGTGGAAATGTTAAGAGATGCATTGCAATATACCATAGGCAAATTTCCAAGGAATATTCAATTTATTTGTTTGACTAAGTGATGATTATGCAGCAGCAGCAAAGTACCTCAAGTATTGAGACTGAATGTGTTGAAAGTGTTTTTCACAGAATCACCAGCTTGGAAAGGACCCACTGGATCATCGAGTCCAACCATTCCTAACACTCCCTAAACGATGTCCCTCAGCACTTCATCCACCCATTCCTTAAACAGCTCCAGGGAAGGTGACTCGACCACCTCCCTGGGCAGCCTGTTCCATTCTGACAAAGCAGTTGCTGAGGAGAGAGATGTGTGATGCAGCTGTGGAGACAAAGCCCAAAGAGCATCCTTAGGGACAAGTGCAATAACATTTCAGCCTCTAAGGGTGCCTCTTGTACTCAGTTTGGAATACAGTGTTTCCCGAGTGGGCCCTTGCTCTTGAGCTTTATGCCAGTTTCCTTTGAAGCATTAGAGTCTCCACTGTTCCTTATGTTATAGTTGTCACTGCACAGAGGAGTGGAGATCAGGGAACTACTGCGTGGTTCTCCATGCCTTGGGATATATACTGTAGTTGCTCCCTAATGCCTTAATCCCAAGGATAATTCTTGTTCTCCTGGCAATTTTGTAAAGAAGTAAAGATGTGTTAGTGCATGAAGGATTTAGTCTTTGTCCTCATGGCAAAGCGATGGACTGCCAGCCCAGGTGGGTGTTTAAAAGAGAAAATGGCCAAATAATATGGAGGTTCTAATTAAAAGGATATTTTAGTCTAACACATAAAACCTGGTTAATAAGCTTTGCAAAGTCTGTGCTTTCTTTTCCACACTTCATGCAATGAAGTAAGCTGTAAATAGTCTTTAAAGATATTTTTGTTTTTTCTTTAGCCTCAGAATTTCTTAGCAGCTACTAGTGAAAGATATCTGGGAATTGCTTGGGATATTTAGTTTGATACTTTTGTTTTAGAGGGAAGGATTTTGAGCGGTTTATAATTTTGATCAAAGTTAAAATAAACAGCTTTGATTACCTGTTACTAATTTTTCTCCATTCCTTTCAGTTTTACAACTTTCAGTCCTAGAGTTTGTGATGTCATTTCACTGGCTTCCCAGGTGTGTTCTTCTCTGTCTTTCAGTCAACACTGAGTTTCTTTACCTGTCATTAGCGAGTGACAGAGGATAAAATACACTTTTGTATTGTAGGTTTCCACAATATTTCTTTCTTTGTTTGAGTTTCAAACCTCTAATTCATGTACCACAACTATTTTCTTATTATATGGGATGCTTTATGGTTTTTATGGAAACAAAAATGTAGGAAATGAGGTGGCAATTAATTTCTGGTCCCTCTGCCTTTAGCAAGACGAGGATGTTTTCCTACACTGCCCACAGAGGAATGAGCCGAGCTGGGAGGCTGCAGTGGATGTGTTTGGATTTGAAGCTTAACTTTGGGTAGAAGCGTACTGTGAGATAAAAGCTTGTGGAGAGAACATTTGCATTCTTGACATACTGAACAAACAGCTGACCTGATCGAGAATAACTAACTAAGGTGCTGCTTTATCTTTGCTGTTCCTTTCTACTCCTCTGTTCTTACTTATGGGGATAATGTAGATAAGAGAGTAAAATTTGAAGACTTTTGGGGCCTTTGACCTTCACTTCTGAAAATTATACTATCATATAATCTTCTTGGTTATTTTTATCCTAGCTCTTTTATTATTTGATCATAGCTCCTTTTATTAAGTTAAGATTTCTCTTACACAGGTAAAGCTCCCAGCTATAAACTCCAAATATGCGAGCAGAATGCCAAATGTTTCTACAAACAAGGACTTCAGCAGCAAAAATAAGCTTTCCTTTCCACTTCTGTAAGTCGTATGCTTCATTGAACTTTCATTCATTCATTGAACTCCTAAGCCTGCAGCTACTCGTGGAGGCAAGTGACAATACTCCTTGTGGCGTTGCAGGGATTAGTCGATATGTGTCTGGGCTTTTGGGTCCTTACTGCTACTAAACTCACTATCGTATGTGACACTAAAATAATTTTACAAACAACTAAAACAGCAGCACTTTAATTTGCATAGGAAAGCTATTACATATAATTTTCTTTAGGAAAACTAAGCATCTGGGTACATGTCTTCATGTAGCGCACTTTTATTGTATTCTAAATTGTCTGTTTTTTTCCTCAGTACCAGTGAGCAGATGCAAACTCTAATGTACATTGTTAGCATAGGTTACAGAGATATGAGTAGGACTACCATTTTAAGAAAAGTATTAAACTATAGCCGGTATAAGGTCAGCCGCCGCAAAAAAACTGTAAGGAACACCTGGAAGATAGTAGTCTTTAAGCAAATTATGATATCGCCTGTGATGTGATGTAATCACATCATCAGCTGTGTGCACAACTGAATTGTTTCTGTGTGCTTTGTGTTAAGAACTTATTACACGGTCATCAGTACCCCTAGTATGTTTTAGAAATACATTAGTGATGCAAAATAAATGATTAAACTGTGTAATGAAATTTTGAGCGAATCTGTGGCAAAATTTCACCTTTGTGCAGCACAGAATGAGTGCAGTCAGCGTTTTTAACTGATGCGTTCCTTGTGTGATTTCCCTTTTTCACTTTTTTGTCTCCAAGACCAGAACTGTGTAAGAATTCTACATGTTAAGTTCCAATAAAATGGATGGCTCTCTGCACGTAAAATTACATATTTGTGAATCAGGCATAGTTGTGTGCTTTGGGGGAGAGGTGTTTGGTTGTTGTTTTATTTTTTTTTTTTGATGATTACATGTATATGTTTATATGTACATTTCAGTCCTATGTATATGTCCAGTTACTTAGAAATGAATTATAAGATTATTGCCCTTTCTGTGCAAAATGAAATTCTCCCACGCAATCCCCATTTCTGTTTAGTTATGCTGTTTTATTTCCTTAATGTATTTGGATTTACAGACCTGCTCAAAATTAAATTGAAGCATTAACCTTTAGCAATTTAATTAGCAACAGTTATGGGATTGACTGGTTTTGGCAGCATGAAGAAAAGGTTCAAGAAACATCAGAAAATAGTGAGCGGATCAAAGGTAAAATAATCAAAGGCTGCTTCTTTCTAAATGAGTTGGGATCTCCAGGTAACAGCAGAGGGCAGCCTGAATAATTTGCATTGAAAATCCTCTTTGAAAATCCTGAGAGTTGCTGAATTACCGTGCTTAGCTTACAGTCCTTCATGACCAGCTGAGGAAGAAAGCGCTCCTGTTTGTAGTCAGGGAGGGCAGGGGCTCTCATGGATTGTTCTCATCTTTGTCATTGCAGAGGTGTGCTCAGTTTGGATCCAAGGGCTTCTGTGTGATGTTTTTTGGGACAGTGCTATAGACACGCTTCTGTCCTCCTGCCTGCATTTAAGCAGAACATAACATATTTGTCGCTTGTTTGTTGTGAGTAGTCTTTGGCCTCTAATATTTTTTTGAAAACTTGTGTGATGAATGTCACTGATAGTCATGGTTAAGAAATAAGTCACTGTTCATAAAAACTTGTCAAAATATATGCACATCAGTGAAGACAGTGGCGATGCAGCAGGTCTGTTAAAGAGAGAAAAAAAGTGATCCGATTTTTATCTAAGATTTGAAACCTGACTTTGTCATGCGTAATGGTAATAGCGATGGAAGACATCACTTGAAAACACTGAGATAGAAAGGTTAAATAAGGGAAAATTCCCCTTACTTCTGTCAAAGACCTTTTGCTCCAGCTTTCTATAATGGCTTGGAAACCACGATGGGTATATGAGTTTTCTGTAGCAACCTTTTAAAATGCTGCTGAATGTACACGTTGAAAGCTTCTAAGCTTCTTTAGCACAACTTCTTCATAGTTCCATGATCTTCCCAGGCACAGAGGTAAGGCTGACAGGTCGGTAGTTCCCAGGGTCCTCTTTTTTTCTATTGTCGAAAACAGGCACAATCTTGTCTTTATCGCAGTCAGCAGGGACTTCCCCTGAATGCCATGACTTTTCCAATATCACTGAGAGTGGCTTGGCAACTATATCACAGTCACTGCAGTTTCGGACAGTGGGAAGAAGGGATGTTTCATAGAATCAAATAAAACTATTTTTTTTCTGTTATCACATGCTCATGAAATTGCCAATTTCTCTGTAATTTAACAGCAAATCTATGTGGGCTGCAGATATTTGCTAATGCTTAAAAAAATAATTTGAACTGGAAGTCTAACCTGCTAAAAGTAAGGTTAACAATGAAGTTAAATTTACTTAAATACACGTCTTCATTAGTTTAATGTACTACTTCTGAATTGGCTGGTTCTTAGATTTACAAGGGGTTACCTTGAAAATCTTTGACAAAGTTGAAATGACCTTCCAAGGGACCTTTGTAGCAGCTTTCACTTAACTCTGATGTTTAAACTATAATTCCAGCATTACAGTAGATGGGATATATTTTTTCTTGTTACTGAAGTTAGTTAGGCACTGTCCTTGGGAAGCTGTGTAATTTGTTTAGCTGATGACACATGAAGATGATGTATCAGTGTGTTGTGAGCTGGTATTCTAACACCGTTCTTTCATGCGATACCGTATTTATACCTGCCGCAAGAATTTTTTTTTTAATTCTTAAAGAAATTGAGATAATGGCATATCAGATATCCTCTGAAATGCTGTGAAATTTGGATTAACTGTGTGATTCTGAATAGTTCTGCTATGTGCCTCACCTGAAATGCTAATTTTAAATATACTGTACACTCCTGAAGAAGACGCTGCTAAAAACTCTTCCACACAGTTTACACACATTTGTCACTCACACACCTTTCTTTGCCACGTGTGCACATCTCCAGGGCTTCACCGTTCAGAGCAAGTGGATTCCTACAGGGTTTGTAAAAGCACATTTTCTGTGTATGGTTATTTGTAAAGGGTGTGCATAATCACCTTGCTTCTGCTTGCTGAGCTAGGAGTAATTACATATTTAGTAAGACTGTCAATAAATTTGAGCTAAGAAATGGAAAACTTTTAATTAAGAGTGAAAGTATGGTATTTCTTAAGATTTCCGCATGTCTTGTACTTTTATATATATTACTTCTATCCAAGGTCTTTGAATTCATTATATGTTAATATTTGATTCTGTATGGAAGGAATGGGAAGATGGAGTGTAAGAAGCAGGAGAAAAAATGGGAAAAGGAATGCCTACCCTGTTTCCGTTGTTTAAGTGAAATCTTTCTTTGAAGGGAGAGAGAAAAGTGAGTAAGAGGTAAAGCAGTGTCTCCGGTAAGTCACTTGTCCCTTCTGCTCCTGCTCATCCCGTACTGCTGCCTCAGACCTGTACTTGCACTCATCTTGCATCACTGAGGTCTGCAAGGTTAACTACCTCAAAACAATTATCCTTAAAAGAGGAGTACTGATGTCTGTAGCTTTCTATTTCCTTCATTATTTACAGTACTATTTATCATACTGTATTTCAGAGTTATATTATTATGATTTGGGAACTCTGTGTGTCTGTGTCTTTTAAAGACACAGAAATACAGTTTAGTTGTACAGACTCCAAAAGCACATCAATGGCACTATTCCGGTTATCTAAAATGGTGCTTCAGTTCCATAAAACTATATATACGTGTGCATTTGTATATCTGTATGCATCTATGTACACACACACACACACACAAAAATACATTAAAAAGTTGGCATTCTCTGCACTGCTCTGGTGATACGATATCTACATAGTAATATAGTCTGCTTCACAGAGCAATGGAATGAAATTGGGATAATTGAGTTCTACCCGTAGCTTTGCCTCTGTTGCAGGTTTTTTTCAACAAATAAAGATTTACCAATTGCATTTGTAAAGCACCCTGAAATAAAACTACATTATATATTTCACAGCAGCTGTGCTCTTATTCTTCTCCAAGTCATTGTGCAAAGTCTTGTGAATTCTTCAGCATTTAGAATTTTAATATTTGATGGCAAGACATGTTAATAGTCTGCTTCGTTAAGTGTATTTCTAGACATTTCTCTCTATCAACACATATGCCATCAAAATAGCTGAATATAATATATGCCATCATTTCATGATTCTGTGTTTTATTACTATTATTTCCAAGGAATAAAAGTAAAATTAGGATAGTTGCTTTAGTGCTTACTCCATACATGCAGGCATAAGTGGAGGTCTTCTGCTCTGACAAGAAAAAGCTTGTGCTGTATTTTGCAAAAGGAGATTGTTGACTCCTTTCCCTCTCTAAAGTAGGTAATGGTATTCCTACACTATCGGTGTATTTAGCCAAACTTGCAAGAACAACTCTGTGACAACTAGTACTCAAAATGTCTTGGAATTTTGCAGTAATAGTTTGATTGTCTTCTTATTTGCCTTTTCTGTGTATGGTTATTTGTAAAGGGGCATACGTAATCACCTTGCTTCTGCTTGCTGAGCTCGGACTAATTATATATTTAGTAAGACTGTCAATGAATTTGAGCTAAGAAATGGAAAACTTTTAATTAAAAGAGTGAAAGTATGGTATTTCTTAGGATTTCTGCATGTCTCATACTTTTATATATATTACTTCTATCCAAGGTCTTTGAATTCGTTATATGTTAATATTTGATCTCACTTCAAGTGTATGCAGCACTAAACAAATTGACTCTACAGCCTCAGTCTAAGATAATCTGCAAACAATTGTCTTCTGTATTCTGGTATAAATATATTATTATTTTCTTAAGACACATATTACACTGTAAAACCCTTCCCTAAAAAAAAAAAAAAAAAACCAAAATCCCCAAACCCTTCAAAACAATAGAAATCTCCAGATCAAAGTCAGTTAGCTGAATGTGAGGGAAAAACGGAGGCTTTTTGATGTTTTCAGGCAAACAGCATGAGCACAATCAAGTCTGACAAGAATAGCATTTAAGTGCCTAGTCCTTAATTATAGAATTTTGCTTTAAATAGGCAGGTTTTCCTTTTGGCCTACCTGCATTCACTGCTGAGCATTTCTCTTCACAGTAAAACAATTTTATCGCTGTGTATCTCAACATTAGGGAAGCGATTCCTGCAATCCCTGCTTGGCCAGTGCTGCCCACTCCTAAGGGCCTGACTCCCACTCCCATGCCCTGACCTGAGATGGGAAAGCTTGATACAAATCCTCTCCACTGAGCCCTTCAGGTGCCCATTGGCTGAAACTGAGCTGTGACAGCTGTACCGGAGAGTCACATCAGAGCAGGACTAAAGCTGCAGTGTGGGTAAGCATGAAAACTCACGAACCGTTCAATCAGTTCTGATCAGGGTGAAGGAATTATGCAAAGAATGATAATGTGATATTTTTGGGGATATAGTACTGTTACAGCTGCAGACTGCTTGTATGGGAGCCGCTAAACCACTTGTGGAGGTGTTCTCCCATGCAAGCGTGGTAAAACCCTTGAGATGAATTTAAGATTTAGTCTCTCCATTCCACCCCACACCCTCCAGAAAAGATGCAGAGCAGTCACAGAATTAAGAAATAATTCCTTAAGTTGCAAAATTTAATGAGTTTTCTTAAGCTCCCTCAGTATCCTCAGGCATTATTTCCTCCCTTGATGCTGCAGTTCCTTCCCTGCCAAAACACCCTGGATGTGTGCAGAGAAAAGGAAGATGGAAGAAGCATTAGCTGCTAATGCATGACTGTGAGGTGTCTGTTAGCCTGGGAAGGTTGGCCTGTTCTGGAAGAGAAAATGACAAGTTGACTGCACTCTTTTCCACCTATTTAATATTTTATCATAAGTATCCATGATAACCCGACTGTTTCCCTCATACTGGTATGTAGCATCAAAATAACAATAAATGCTGATTTAAATTAACGTCATTGAAGAGAACTTGCTGTTAGGTGTGCTGGAAAAAAACCCTCTAGACTTGTCACACGAGGAAGAAGAGTCAGAAATATCTAATTTAATTATTTTACTTATTTAACTTGCCTTTTATTTTTCTTCTTTTCCTTTCCCTCCCTCTCAATTTGTTACTGAAGACTATAAAAAAGAATTTATTAATTCTACTTGTATGCACTTGAACATCTTACTAAAGGTCAACACTAATTTATAAAATGTTTCCATTCATTTCAAACAGTGGTTTTCTATTTCTTTTGAGGAAATGCAGAGTTACACCTCAATAAAAAGTTGAATGCTATAACAAACCCACTTACACTACTGGGAACTTTTATTTTATGCATGTGATGTATAATGTAGTTTCTGGATGCCTTTCGTATGACCGACAAGCACATAGATGCCCAAAACTCCTTCTTATAATGATCACACTTCACTCACTTGTAGACAAGTTCAGGGTTTGTTGCTTTTTAGATGGCGTAGAAAGATGAGTCTTGTTTAAATGTTACACTCTCATATATTCGCCATCAGATGTAATCTGTAATTCTGCACACAGGTTTTGCACCGTTCAAATGACATGACAAATTAATTAGTCTTCAATTGCAGCAATCGGTGTTAATAAAAGAGATGTTTTCTTTTTAGTGAGACTATCAAAAACTTTTAAACCCAAATTGCACATATTCTCATAATACTGCTCGAACAGCCCAATGGAGCTCCAAGTGCTTCCACTGTACAGCATGCAATTCTTTATCCTGGCCAAAAGTAGAGTGACCTGTAGACACTTCAGCAACACACAACAATCATGCAAAAGCCTTAACGCCTGTTTATAGAATGGCAGAGTGGTTTTAAGCCCCGCGCAGCCGCATTAACACCGGGATGTTTAAGCCTCCAGAAGCTGAGGGAGAAGAGCAGAACAGGACTTGTAGATCCAAAAGATACAGACCCCCAGTATGGAACAGCTTGTTGGCCACCAAGGAAGTTATATCATGACACCAAGGAACAGCCTGATAGAAATGCAGCAGCTTTAAGAATCGCAGCACATGAAAAATATAGTTAGGCCCTCTTGTTCCTGCCACTCTGCTCTAAACTGTGAACATTCTCCACTCCTACATAATCCATACGCTCCCATTTCTACAGTTCTGTTGTGTAAACATACATTGAAAAGGAGACTTTCCCTTCTTTAGGACAACTCTGTTCTAGCTGGTAGGAAAGGTCTGTGAGAGGAGAAAAGAGAGCGCACCTCTTCCTGAAATGCCATGGAAATAGCAGTGACCTTTACCTGAACGGCTCTTCTGCCTCAGTGAGCATGAGGTTGTGGACTCTTTCCTTTCTTTCGCCACCAGTCAGTCCGTAAGTATCTCCATTCCTTAATTACCTTCTAAACACAGGTGTTACCAATCGGGACAGTTGAAGGAGGTGACAGCTTATGAACTATGGAGCATTTTATATATGAGCTCAAAGTTATGGATACCTTACAGCTGTTTCTGCTGCGCTGCGTATATGGATCTGTATAGGATATACAGGGCTGTAAGTACCACCCAAATCTAAATAAATCAGTTAGCTGTCCGAATTAGGACTCTCATTTCCCTGTACAGGCAGTAGATCCTTCAAAACATCTGGATATGCCAAACTGCTTGAGGGCTTCTCGCTGATGCTACAGAGGGTGTCCCCTCACCCCATTTGTGGAAACATGTTTGAAAGTTCTTCCCTGGAGGGGACAAGACTGGGAATAAATGGTGAAATATTCAATAGACGTAATCAAAAGAGCAAAGAAATCAAAACAAGAATAACCAGCAAAGCTCAGAATGACAGGAAGGAAGACATCTACAGCTGACACAGTAACTGAATTTTTTTTTAAACAATGAAATAACAGCTATTAAAAAAAAACGAACTTACACTCCCTATACAAACATTAATATTACTATTATCCTATAAGCTAATACTAATAGACTATTACTATAATACTGAGAACATACCTAACAATTACACAGAACTACATAACCTACGGAAAAAGCTTATCTTCACCCTCCCACACACCCAAATCTACCATTCCTCCCCAACCACCCTGCCTTATTCCTCCCTATCTGTCTGTCTGTCTATCTATCTATCTGTCTGTCTATCTATCTATCTATCTATCTATCTATCTATCTATCTATCTATCTATCTATCTATCTATCTATCTATCTATCTATCTATCTTTCTATCTATCTATTCCACAGCCCTTCGTTTCACAGGGGGGGCCGGACTGATGATTTTACGCTTTTGCCCCCCCTTTTTCGCTATGGCCGACTGTGTAGTTTGTAGGTGCTTCCCCACATCCCGCTGTGGCTGATGGGGCCTCATCCTGATGGTCTTCATAAGGACACTGACGTTCTGGGAGATGTTATCATCCAGGGAAAGTCGCCCCATCAGCCGTGACAGTGCCGTGATGTCCTTGTCGCAGATGTTATTGCGGGCGCTTCCGGGGTGTCTGGCAGGCGGGATGTGGGGAGCAGCGTGGTGGTGGGAGGTGGCCGCGGATTCCTTCTTCTTTATGCCCTGGGCTGGCCCAGCAGGGACAGGTGTTTCGGAGAGGCTTAGGTTGGAAAACAGCCTCTCCAGCTCCTGCACTCCTGGAAAAGCACATGGCACACCGTGAGCCTTGTAGTGCCCGGGATCTCGCAAGGCCATTTTCGGGGCCCGGCGGTGTCCCAGGGGCTGCCCCGGCCAGAGGAACCCCACAGCCCCAGGGGTCCCGCGGGGCAGCACCTTGCCGGGACCCCGCACTGCAGCTGAGCCTGGGGGGGTCTGGGGGAGGCACCTTGGTGTTCTTCCACTCAATGAGACGGATCTGGGGTTGGAACGGCACCCACATGGAGGCATCTGCAGGACTGCAGAGGGGAGTGGGAGCTGTGCTATGCCGGGGGGACGCTCCGGAGTCACCTGCTGAGCCGGCTCTCACGGCTGGGCTCCCCCGGCTCTGCACCAGCTCGGGGCTGGGGCACTCCCCACAGGGTGAAATGCTGTGCCCGTGGGACGCGGTTGCGGATCAGGGAGGAAACTCGCTTACAGCAGATAAAATAGCAGAAATGCCCCCAGTTCTTTGGGGAATTCTCTGTACATTGTGTTTCCTGGGTGTGCACCACCGAGGCGAGGGAAGGGACAGTTGCACGGGATTGCTGAACCCTCGTGTCAAAAATGCCAGGGGTACCGGGGATGCTGGAGGTGACGGGGTGCCAGAGCGGATGGGGATGCCATACCTGTTGGGAGTGCCTGGGTTGTGACCCCCGCTGGGCGAGCCCGGGCAGCAGGCAAGGGTGGTCTGGAGGGGTTGATGGAGCCTGAAAGAGAGACAGGAGCCATTGCTGGCCGTCACCTCTGCTCTCGCTTTCAAGAGCATCTCCAGGCTCCGGGGATCAGTCCTACCTTGGGGGTAAATGTTTCTGGGATTAAGGCGGGAGCTCAGGAACCACGCCATCACGAGCAGGGTGCAGGTCAAGATGGCCGTCTGCTGGTCTGCTGGTTGCTAAGGACTCTTTGGGGTGCTGGCTCTGGCGTCTGATTGGTGGTCGCCTAGGAAGGACTCTTGGGGCTCCCTGTGTTCAGCCCCGCCCCCAACTGCCACCCCAGGGTCTCATGGGGAGGGGACGGTTCAGGGTGGTTACGAATTGGTTGGATGGTTGCATCCAGAAGCCCGTGGTGAGCAGTTCAATGTCTGGATGGAGATCGGGGACAAGTGGTGTCCCTTCAAGCTCTGCCATGGCACCAGTGCTATAGAATATCTTCAGCAATGACAGTGGGATCGAGCACACCCTCAGCTACTTGGCAGACGACAGGAAGCCAAACAGCGCAGTTCACGTGCCTGAGGGACAAATACTACATCTGCTGGAAAATTGTGTCCCTCCTGTACTTGTCCTGTCCTCAGAACTCTGTCGAACCTTGAGACAGTTCCCAGCCTCACTAAGGGGACTGCTGGGACTGAACTCTTTCCTCACCATAATGCAGTGAGTAAAGTTAGAGTATGAAAATAAAGACAACTTCCCAACACATCTCCATTCCATCATGCCTCTCTAAACAGAACTGACACTATTACCAAAACCGACACAAGTACTTCCCAAAGGGGACTATACTTCATCCACTGTATCATACACATCCCCGAATGTATGTGTGTGGAAAAAAGAATAATAATAAAAAAAAACCAAAACAGTTTTTCTGTGCCGACTGAATGAATTCACACAGAAGCCACAAAGTTGAGAAGAACATGTTACCTAAGGGAGGCAATTCTTACACTGCCACCTCATTAATCTCGCACCTCTTCTTCTCATCTTCACGGGAGTTCTACAAAGCATCTTCAACGAATAAACCAGAGCAGAGAACTAATAACTCCGGTGGATTTTAAAAAACACAGATGCAATGCAGAGACAGCCTTTAATTTGCTTCCTGTCCCGTTAACTCATGTTACCCACCTCTCCGCTCTTTTCAACAGCATACAGACATCATATCACCCCTTTCCCTACTAAATCCTCCTCCACCAGCAAAGCTGAGGAGAGCATGCAGGAAGACACGTACGTGTTACATATGCGGTTAATTTTTTTTTAATATTTTTTAAAAAATCCAAGTTCAGGAAACATTTAGACATTAAACAAAAAAAAATATCCTCCCTAATAACATTAGTATTTCTATTAACATGTAAGCTAATACTAATAGAATATTAATATGATCCAAGAGACTAAATAAATGTAGAACAACCTAAAGAAAAATTCTAATGCTACCCATCCAACTCTATCATGCCCTCCCATCCGTCCCAACCCCATCCCTCCTATCTCCCTCTCAGCCCTGCTGTGGTTTTAACCCCACAGTGCCACCCTAGCGCTGACTGCAACAGCCTCCGCTTGCTGGTGGTGGGTTGGAATGCTGCTCTTCCTATTTTTGGGCATGCCAGGCTGATGTGGTGGCAGGTCCCTCCCCACGTCTGCCATCTCCTGAGGTCCCAATCCCAGTGGTGTTCCAGTGCTCTTGGCTCAGGTCTGCACTGGAGCCCTGGAGGACTGTGTCACCGAGGGTCAGCCACTCCAGGCATAGTGAGAGCACCTTGATGTCGCTGTGCGAGATGTTTCTGCGGGTGTTCCCCAGGTCCTGGACAACAGGGATGTGCTGCGCAGAAGGGTGGTTAAAGATACTGCTTGCTGGGGCAGTGTTGCTGCTCTGGGAGATATTTCTGTGCAGGGATGTCCCAGCAGGGGCGGCCACTTTGCAGAGGCCGAGTCGGTCAAGTTGCCTCTCCATCTCCTTGTACCCTGGCATAGCCTGTGGCAGCACTGGGAGAGTTGTAGTGCCTGGTATCTTCCGAGGGCGCTGTGGGGAGGCCATGCAGCCCCAGGGTCCCGCAGGGCAGTGCCTCCACGAGAGCCCGCACTGCAGACAAGCCTGGTGGTGGTGGCTGGTGGAGGCATGTTGGTGTTCCTCCACAGGATAAGACTAATCTGGGGATCAGAAAGCCAAACAGGAGAGGTGACCCAAAGTCTAAGGTACATTCTGTCAGTTGTGTTTCCTTGGCATGCATCACCCATGCATCACCCAGGTGAGGGAAGGATGCTCACACAGCGTTGCTGAACCCCTTTGTGACAAAAATGCACTCAAAATTTCTTAAATTTTTTTCATATTTCAAACAACTTTTAAGCCAATAGAACATTACTAGAATCCCAAGAAACAGAACTGTAGAACAGAAGCAAAAAGGCATTCTGAAAAATTTTAACTTGCCCTGCAAAGCTCTACTACCACACTCTATCCACCTCATCCGCACCTCCACCATGTCCTTCTCATCCCTATTCTGGGTTTAACCCCACATTCCCACCCCAGTGCTGACTCTCACAGCCCGGCGCTTGCTGGGAAGGGTTGCGGTGGATTGGTGCTTCTGCGTTTTTTGGACATGCAATGTTGGGGCGCTGGAAGGTCCATCCCCACGTGCTGCCGTGACTCCTGGGGCCCCATCCCATTGTTGATCAACTGTTCACAGCTCAGGACTGCACTGAGCTCTGTCATCTGATGCTGTCATTGATGGTGAGCAGCTCCATGCATGGAGAGCAATTTGATGTCACTCTCAGAGATGGCTCTCCTGCTGCATTCCGGGTGCGTGTGGGCTTGAGTGTGGGTTGCAGCACAGCAGCTGAAAATGTTGCTGCCTGGGGAGATTGTGCAGCCCAGAGATGGCCCCACGGGGACAGTCATTTTGGAGAAGGTGAGCTGGGGACATTGCCTCTCCATCTCCTGGAACCCCAGAATGGCCTGGAGCAGCACTGGGAAGACTGGAATGCCTGGTATCTTCAGAGGGCACTATGGTGGGCACTGTGTTTGGCCCTGTGGTGTCCCAGGGGCTGCGCAGGCTGGGGGCTCGATCAGACCTTGTGCTGTGGATGAGCCTGGTGGTGGCTGGTGGTGGCACGTCAGTGCTCATCGCCTGCTTAGAGCAGATCTGGGGCATGAAAAGTCATGGAGGCGTCTGCAGCCCTGCAGAGCGGAGTGGGAACAGTGCTGTGCTGAGGGGAGTCTCCACGGTCACACGCCGAGCTGGCTTTCATAGCTGGGCTCCCCCAGCTCTGCACCAGCTCGGGGCTGGGGCACTCCCCACAGTGCGGACTGCTGTGCCCATCGGACAGGGCTGCCGATCACGATGGAGACTCGCTTACAGGAGGTCAAACAGGAGAGCTGATCACAAGTCTCTGGAAAATTCTCCGTTCGTTGTGTTTATGCAGCACACACCACCCAGGCAAGGGCAGGGACAGTTGCACAGGATTGCTGAACCCTTGTTCAGCCAGGGAGGCAGGGGATGATGAAGGTGCCTGGTATTTAAAAATATTTATGTTGTGACACAGAGAAGCTCTCACTGAGGTTTTCCAACCCACAAATCCACTAGGCCACAGGCAATCAGGGGCAGTTTCTCAGGACAAGGGTTTTGCTCTCCATCCTGCAGAGACAGGGGAACACTCAGAACCAGCTGCTCAACAGTCATACCAGCCTTGCAACTGGATGCAACTTGAAGCAGTCCTATCCACGCCTCTGAAACCACAGCTGTATGTTCTCTCTGTGTCACGGGTCTCAAAGGTGACGTCCTGGGCTAAAAGCGTATCAAAAAGAAGGGAGATCAGTAGGAGCAACTGGGCTGTTCTCTGAACCAGCAGAGAAGACACAGATGCATCAAGATGCTCATCACACAGCATTGCTGGGAACTACAGAGATTGTGGCTGTCATGGGATCTCCATGTCAGCAAAAAAAAAACCAGTGATCAAGAGAACAGGAACTGCTGGGAGAAAGAGGGATGTTAGCCCAGCCTCTGATCTCAGCAGCCACACAGCCAGCAAGAAGCAGCAGAGTGAACATGAGCCAGCAGCGGCCCAGGTGGCCAAGAAGGCCAATGGCATCTTGGCTTGGAACAGAGATGGGCGACCAGCAGGTCCAGGGAGGTGATTCTGTCCCTGGACTCAGCACTGGTGAGGCCGCGTCTCGAATCCTGTGTTCACTTCTGGGCCCCTCACTCCAAGAAGGATGTTGAGGGTCTGAAGCGTGTCCAGAGAAGAGCAACAAAGCTGGGGAAGGGGCTGGAGAACAAGTCTTACGAGGAGCCGCTGAGGGACCTGTGGTTGTTTAGCCTGGAGAAGAGGAGGCTGAGGGGAGACCTTATTGCTCTCTACAACTGCCTGAAAGGAGGTTGTAGAGAGGACGGTGCTGACCTCTTCTCCCACGTGACAGGGGACAGGACAAGGGGGAATGGCCTCAAGCTCCGCCAGGGGAGGGTCAGACTGGACATCAGGAAAAAAATTTTTCACAGAAAGGGTCATTGGGCCCTGGCAGAGGCTGCCCAGGGAGGGGGTGGAGTCCCCATCCCTGGAGGGGTTTAAAAGACAGGTAGAGGAGGTGCTCAGGGACATGGTTTAGTGGCAGATAGGAATGGTTGGACTCAATGATCCAAGAGGTCTGATTCCAGCCTGGTGATTCTATGATTCTATGATTCTAAGAGAAGCTGAAGGGGACCCCACTGACAGCATTGCTGCCCAGAAGAACAGCCACAGGATGACTGACCTGTGGAGAAGCACCCTGTTGAAGTGCACCTTTGTGGGGCTGACCTCCAGCTCCGCCCACACCCCCTGGCAGCACAGGCGGAAGACCACCAGCTCGGGGTTATCTTTAACGTAGCAGACGAGGTTGTCTTCCACAAACCCAGCTGAAGTGGGGTACGCCCCAACGCTCAGCTCCTAGCTCCGTCCCTGCAAGAAGAAATAGAATGATAGATTCATAGAATCACTAGGTTGGAAAGGACTCACTGGATCATTGAGTCCAACCATTTGTAACAATCCCTAAACCATGCCCCTCAGCACCTCATCCACCAGTCCCTTAAACACCTCCAGGGAAGGTGACTCAACCACCTCCCTGGGCAGCCTCTGCCAGTGCCCAATGACCCTTTCCATGAAAATTTTTTTCCTCATGTCCAGTCTGTTAATGGGGACATGGAGGGAAGGAGGGAGACGCAGCAGAGGGAGGGAGGGGGATGTGGCAGAGGGAGGGAGGGGGAGCGAGGGGATGGATGCACAAGACAAGAAGAGAAGGATGAGTGGGGGATACAAGAGAGAGGAGGGATGTGAGGGATTCAAGAGGGATGTCCAAGACAGGGAGAGAGGGATGCACGAGAGAGAGAGGGAGGGGGATGCGAGAAAGAGTGGGACGAAAGGTCGGGTCAGGGGGAGTGCCAGAGGGGAGATGCAAGAGGGAAGCTAGAGGGATACAGTTCCTGTCCTGCAACCACAGGTCTGCCACTGCTCCTTAGGAGATCTGCCTCAGGGCTACAAGCTTTCAAGATGATTGTATAATAAAAATATATAATCGCATGTAGCACCCTGAGGATCCCAGAGTTTGGTTAGATTGCACGGACACTGGTATCCGTGTCTGTCTCCATAAATCTTTATCTGCACAGGCTGCCTTCAAGTGCATTTCTATTACTCGCACTTTGGTCCGGCAAAACGAGGTGGTGAGAGAAGAGCACAGGTGACTTCTGCTAATAGAGTAGATCAGGTGGAAGGGACCTACAATGATCATCCAGTCCAGCTGCCTGACCTGTTCAGGGCTGACCAAGTTCATGTGTTGTGAAGGGCACGTCCAGATGCTTCTTAAACACTGACAAGGGTAGGACATCAACCACCTCTCTAGAAAGCCTGTGCCAGTGTTTGACCACTCTCAGTGAAGAAACGCCTCCTGATGTCCAGCCTGAACCTCCTGCCCCGGCGCAGCTTTGAATCATCACCAAGCATCCTATCCTGAACACCCAGGAGAAGAGATCAGCACTTCCCTCTCCACTTCCCACCACTCGAGAAGCTGTAGAGAGCAATGAGGTTGCCTCTCAGCCTCCTTTTCTCCAAACTAGGCAAACCCAAAGTCCTTATCTGTTCCTCGTAGGACATCCCTTCAAGGCCTTTCGCTAGCTTTGTTGTCCTCCTCTGGATTCATTCCACGGCCTTCACATCCTTCTTAAATTGTGGAACCCAGAACTGCATCCAGAACTCACGGTGAGGCTACACCGATGCCTCATACAGCGAGATAATCACCTCTTTTCACCTGCTGTCAAAATGCCACATCAACCCTTGGCTTCTATTCAGCAATCCTGTTCATATCCCCTTACCCCACGGATTCTGGTTTAAAGACCTCTCCATCAGTCCCACAAGCTTACACCCAAAGATGCATTTTCCCTATCAGGACCGGTGGATGCCACCCGGCCCCTGCACCACAACCTATTCCTCTACCTCACTTGAGAAGTACTAACTCAGCAAAGCAAGCACTAGAGTTTATCAGCCCTGCTACCAAAGTCAGTGCATCAACCAAATAACAGCTAAAAAGCACGTAAAATGCAGGCCTGCCTTTGGGATGGAAAACAGCTTTTAATACAAAGACTACCACGTGAGTCTGAAAATTGTCCTTCAAAACCGAACCTGAGTCATGTGAGTAGTAGTTTATGAGGTTGTTGCACCAGCCAGTATTAATGATATAATATTTAAAAGAAAAGATCTACTAAACATCAATGAAACCAACACAACTGTGTGGGAATCTCCATTATAACAAAAGCCTGGTTTATGTCTGGCATCCTAAACGTACAAAACCCCTAGAAATGCTCCCATCTCAAGTCAGATCCTTCAGGGTTGAAAGCTTGAGCACCAATCAAAAGGTTTTACATGCTACATCACTAAAGCAGCCAGCTTGCAACTGCTGATTCGTAAAGTTCTCAAAAGCCCCCTCTACCTAAATAAAAAGAACAGATTCCCCACAACTTGCTACGAAATAGCTCCTAGCTAAGCTCAAACTTTTGCAAAGCAAGGAAATAAAAGATACCCTCACCTCCTAAAGGTAGAGAGGCGAGTGCAGCACAAGTGTAGATGTGGCGTATCCAGGGTTAACTTGGGTACAGCTGACCTTACCAGAGCTAGGGCAATTAGCCCGAGAAAAATAAGGGAAATCAAGCTGTGATTTCATCTCACCCCCTTTTCAGTTCTGAAAGAGTGGTACCTCTTCCTTTTAAAGCACCAATGAGATCCTCAACAAGGGATGAAAACATCTGCAAGAGGGATCCGGCACATCCAGCTGCAGAAGTGACACTGCAATGGAAACAGAGCTATGATCATACAAGTTTTGAAAATTAGAAGTAACCTGGAAAGAGAGAATGCAAAATACACTTAGCTTGACATACGCTTTCCTATCTTACAGAGTCAAGTCTCCAGTTTTCAGATGAGATTAGGCCAAACATTGGTTCTTCTGAGATAAGAAACAGTCTGGCAGAATCTCTTCAAGCTGGAAACACAGTAATTTAAAATTACTGCAGGATTATCCTTTCCCATCAATTAGCAAGAAATCTAAAGCAAAAACAAAGGGGAAAACAAAACAAACCAAATCATTGCACTAGATAAGATGAATTTCATGTTGTTCATACAGTAACTGAAGACAGGAAGTCATGAAGCCCAGAATCCTGCAATTCAGTTTAAGAAATCATTTTTCCTATCAGAGCCACACTGCTGTTTGCCACAGGAGGGAATTCTTGGGAGACGGAGCAACTAAAACCCTCTGGGTGCATAACCTTCTGTACATCAGGAGGGTAAACACACATTGGGCACAAGACACTGCCAAGATGCATTTCTAACAAAAATCACACGTTGGGCATTTACAGTAAAATCTCTTCATTTTCTGTCTCACGCCAAAGGACTTTGCATGGGAATAGAAGAGAGAGAAATCCCTTCACACAGATGCATTTCTAGCCAGGAATGGCATACAAGAGAAACTGCTCAACTAAGTAAGAAAAACACCACGTCTCCAACTTGTTTGAAACCCTCCCAGGCAAAATAGAATCACAGCCTCCTATGTTTCCATCTTACCAGCTTCAAATGTTTCCATCTTAACGGCTGAAGAGCTGCTGATGTGATTTCTTCTGGTTTTAAATAGGTTTCTTTTTTTTTATTTTTGAATATTGGAAGACTTTCTACACAGAGATGGAAGGATCTTTACCGGAACCCCCCTTGGACTCTGCCGCTCCCTGAAAGAAGGATCCTGCGTCTCCCTTGAGGTCTGTCCGAGCACCCTTGGGCTGCGCTGAAGGATGGCCTGAAGGACAGCCATTGTTCAGTCCTCAAGGATTCATAGGGACTGGAATGTTTTAGTTATTGGCTTAAAGGACTTGGGTTTTTTTACTATACCTTCTGACCACAGTGATAGTGAAAAAATTACCTTTTCGGTTCCAACCACAAACAGACAGGGACCGGTGTAGAGATATCAATGGGTGATGTTACCACAAGGGATGAAAAATGCGCCAACAATGTGTCAGCTTTATGTTGACCACGACTAACAAGGCTTTCAGAAAAAATATCCACAGCTGTTAGTGTATCATTAGACAGATACTGTACCAGTGAGGGGGGAACAGGGAGAAACACTCGCAAATAGGTTAGCTGAAGTACAATAGGTTATTAACTTTTTTCCGATTCCTGGGAGATACTTTAATCCCTCCAATAGTGAAACATGTGCAAACCATTCCAACAAGAATGATTGAACATAAAAATCAAGTGAAAGTCATGGTAAGAACGTGGGAAGGAAATTAGGAAGGTCCTTATGATTTAATTATATGGGGAAGGGGATATGCTTGTGTTTTAATAGGAGACAGTCTGCATTGGATACCAGCACGAGAAGTCCGACCCGGGTTGACCATGGTTGCATGTCCACCCCGGCACAGCGAGCTCCCCCTGCCACGCAGGTGGCCCACGATCCCGGCACGGTCCCTCGCCCGTCCCCAGCCCTGCCTGCGTTTGCAGAGAGGCGGAGAGAGCCGCCCTGCCAGGGCAGGGAGCCGATGTGGGGACAGGCGGGGCACCCCAGTGCCAGCCTGCCCGGGTGCTCAGCTGCACCCAGCACCCACGGAGGGCAGGACAGGCGGGGGCACCGGCAGCCGAGACCCACCCGGGAGAGACGCACAGCGCCGAGCCAGGAGGAGGGAGAGAGACAGAGGGGACCCCGCATCGCCCTGTGCCTGGACACCCAATAGGGAAAAAGACTGGCAGAGAGAAGGGGGCAGAGAAGGCGGCAGAGCACTGAACCCGAAGGAGGGGGATCGGGGGCAGGAGGAGGGAGAGGACCCCTCGTGGCTCCCTGCCTGGAATCCCTGCGGGAGACAGGGGGGCAGAGAGGATCCCCTGCCCCCAAGGACCCTGCACCCACCATCTCATGGCACCTCCTCCCCAGCACCCTCCCATGGCTCGTTAATGAGGGACAGCAGCTAATGAGCCCCTGGGGGCAGCCCCGCACCCTGCAGCTCCCAGCATCCCGCACTCCCGCAGCTCCTGGCATCACATCCCCGCGGGACCGGGCAGCACCCGCCGCTGCCCCCCTGCCCCCAGGGACCCTGCACCCACCGGCCCACAGCACCCCCTCCCCAGCACCCTCCCACGCTCCGCGGGTCACCCTGCCAGGGGCAGCAATCGCGCCAGGGCAACGTTGGCTCTGTTTTGCTTGGCGTTGAGTTTCCTGGGACAACACAGGGGAAACCCCTGCGGGACGCCAAGCAAAGCCCCGGGCGTGGCTGGTTCCGAGCCCTAAATAGCAGCACCTACAGCTGCAAAGCCTTCTGCCCCGACCCTGGCACCCGCCCTGCCCAAGGCTGTGCTCTCCTCCAGGGCATCGCTCAGGACTCTGCGTCTTTAGGGCTCTTGTTCCGGGAGTTGCTTTCCTTTTCTCGCAGCACAAACGGGAGCAGAAGCTTTCCTGGCTGCTCTGATGGCATCACCGCAGCTCTGATGGTCACATCAGAGCTCGCTCCCTGTCGCTGACAGCTTTGCTGCGGAGGACTCCTCCCTCCAACAGCCCACGAACCCCACTGGTTCCCGGGGCCGTCCCCTGCGTAAGCAGCACCTCCTCTGTGCACAGGGACCCCCTGGCCCTGGGGTGGCCGTGCCAACACCCACAGCCCCCTCCAGCCTGGGGAACGCAGAGCGAGTGGAAACCTCAGCTCTGCAAGTGCCTCCTGTGTCCATAGCAAACACAAGGTTAAGAGAGAGAGCTTGGCTCGGAACAAACAGCAATAGAACTTTACTTAGACTAAATTCAAAACAAAAGCCTAATTTTCTTCCTCTTCATCGTCATCCTCTTCGTACCCTTCCTCTTCTTTATCATTATCCTTATATCCTTCATCATCTTCTCCTTCATCCTCTCCATCCTCTTCTTCACTCTCATCCATTCTCCACCCAGCACTACACCCCTGTGAGGCCTGGAAGGAAGCAGGAGGTACAGCCGTTTGGCTAACGAGCAGCACCTCGTCCAAGAGAGCCGGGGGTCCCGAGATGGCTCAGCGGCAGCAGCAGGTTGGGGTTCACCCTGATGGGCATTTGATTTGCCGCAGCTCTGGGATATGCTGGGGAGAGCAGGACCCTGCCACCAGTGCTAAGCTTTTTATGGGATTAGGGTTAGACGAGGGTTGCCTAGGAAATTCCTCCCTTCCCAAAGCAGAGGGGCGCTCAGGGCAGGGCGTGGTGGCTGTTGTGTCACCAGGACAAGGGGACCGGGTGCTGTGTTCCTGCAGCAGGGCCCCCAGCCCCATCCTGGCTGAGGGTAGTGGGTGAGGAGCACTTGCCTGTCCTGGTGCTGGTGGGTCTACCCACATGTCCTCTTCCTCCTCCTCCTCCATCTCCACATCCATATCCATCTCTACATCGACCTCCATTGGCTCCTCCTCATCCAACTCCTTTCTCTCACCACCCTTCCCAGCAGCCACCTTTCCAGCCTCCCGCATGAGGTTAAACAGCCTGAGCGAAAGCCAAGCAGGAAAGTGCATTGGTCCTACCCTGGCCAGACAAGGGGACCTGTGGGACGCGGGTCTCGGCACCGCTGCCCCCTCTTAGTGCCTGGGGAGAACCAGTGGGGAAATGAGGGCTCCCAGGGACATCCCCAGCCAGGAGCCGGCTGGAGGCTGAGCAGCTCCATTGATGCCAGAACCCACCAGAAACCACGCGGCAGGGCCTTCAGATGGACAATCCTGCGCTTCTTTTCCTTCAGAGCTTGGGAGGCTGGCATTGTTTTGCGGATCTGTCAGAGCAGAGAGCACAGGAGTGAGCAGCCCTGCTCCCTGCCCCGAGGGGCCTTGGGCACGCACCCTGTCCCCCCACCCACCTCGGCGCCCAGAAGCTCCTTACTCTCCTCAGGTGGCCTTTTAGTCTCCATCCCAAAGGCTCGGGAGCAGGGGAGAAGGGGTGGGATGGTAGCAGGGGAGAAGGGAAGGCTGAGAGCAGAGGGGAATGGGTATGTCAAGAGTAGCGTAGAAGAGATGCTTTGGGAGCAGAGGTGGCAGGCAACCCAGCCTGGCTGTGGGCAGTGGGTGAGGAGCACTTGCCTGTCTTGGTGCATGGTGGGTCCATCCACTTTTCATCTTCCTCCTTCTCCATCACCTCCTCCATTTCCACATCCATATCCATGTCAATATCTATGTCCATTGCCTCCTCCACGTCCATCTCCACATCTACCTCCATTGACTCGTCCACATCGAATTCCTTCCTCTCTCCCAGATTGCTGACAACCATCTTGGCAGCCTCCAGCATGAGGTGAAACAGCCTGAGCCAAAAGCCAAGCAGAAAAGTGCATTGGTCCTACATACCCTGGCCAGCCAAGGGGACCCGTGGGATGTGGGTCTCGGCACAGCCTCTCCCATCTTGCTGCCTCAGGAGAACCATGGGGCAATGGGGATGCCGGGACACGTCCTCAGCCAGGAGCCATCTGGAGGCTGAGCGGCTCCTTTGATGCCAGCACCTACCAGAAACCACGGGGCAGCGCCTTCACCTGGAGGATGCTATGCTTCCTTTTTCTTCATCATTTTGGAGCTTGGCAAGGTCTTACGCATCTGTCAGAGCAGAGAGCACAGGAGTGAGCAGCCCTGCTCCCTGCCCCGAGGGGCCCTGGGCACGCACCCTGTGCCCCCACCCTGCCTCGGCACCCAGAAGCTCCTTACTCTTCTCGGGCGACTTTTGCTCTCCATCCAAAAGGTTGGGAGCACAGGAGAAGGGAAGGCTAGGAGCAGGGATGAAGGGGTATGACAGGAGTCAGGGCAGAAGGGCTGTGTTGGGAGCAGAGAAGGGATGAGTCAAGAGCAAGGCAGGACACATCTCAACAGCAGGGCAGAACCACTTGCGTTGTGCTCGGTGCCCGGCACTGGCAGGTCCACTGGAACACATGTCTGTGACATCACAACTCTGTTACATGGGAGCTCTGGGGCCAAGTGCACTGTGGGTAATGGGGACAACCCCCCTTATTGGTTGCTATGGGTATATTAAGATGCAGCCCTTCAAAATTAATAATCCCGACAACAAATGGTACTTCACTGCTGCCTCAAGAGGTTCTTTCTGACTGTCCCGCCATGCCTGGCAGCCATTCACACCCCTCCAAAAGGTTTTTCTCCAGCTATTTCATGTAGTAGCTGAAGTTGAACTGCTGTTTTATGGATGGTTCCTCATAGTCGCTGATGTGGGCCTGCATTGTGCAGCACGCGGTGCAGACCAGTGCACAGAGACCTTTCTTGAGTGATGGGCGCAGCGCTGAAGGCCATCCTGTGGTGTAGGGCTACCTGGGATGCTCCTTTTCCCTCCAGCTGTAGGGCTAGAATGGCATTGCCCATCTCTGCCATACAGCAGATCTCTTTACAACTGCCCTTGCCAATCCCCATGCCCCAACCAGAGGCTGTCAGATATTTAACAAGTGGGGTTTGCCTAGGTTTTCTTTGGGATACGGGGACAAGCTGCGCCCGTCCTTCCAGAAGAGATCTGGAGGTACAGAAACACCAAGGAAAAATCCAGCCCATCCTCAATCACCAGCGCCAGCCCAGTCCCCAGGAAGCACCTCTGGGGCCTTAGAGCCACGCACCGCTCATCGTCCTCTGTTCCTCAAGGTCTCACCTGATACGGGTTAGTGGATGAGCAGTCATAAGAGTAACTCCGAGGCAAAACTCCAGCCGCAATTCCTGCAACCTCTCGACAGGTTCAGGTGGTACCAACAGGGCCATCACAGTCTGTTGGCAAGGCTGGAGCTTGTCTTCCTGGTGACATTTGTTCCAAGACGACCACTGCAGACCACCCAGCTCTGCTGGGACCGGCGATGCCCTCTGCATTGGCTCTGAAGCTGGTGGGACCCTTCGACGCCGGGCAGCGCGGGTCCAGGGGAGCAGCTCTTGCCCTCAGGTGCAGCATCAGGAATTCCCAGGGCCTGGTCAGGAGCCTCCCAGCGCAGCCCAAGGGTGCTCGGACAGACCTCAAGGGAGGCGCAGGCTCCTTCTTTCAGGGAGCGGCAGACTCCAAGGGGGTTTCCGGTAAAGATCCTTCCAGCTCTGTGTAGAAAGTCTTTCAATATTAAAAAAATAAAAAGGAAACCTATTTAAAACCAGAAGAAATCACGTCAGCAGCTCTTCAGCCATAGAGATGGAAACATTTGGACAGCACTGTGTTAGCAGCGTCAGTCAGTGACACCTTCATTTCTGACAAAATTAAAGCCCCTGACTGGTCAAGCTAGCGCTACGACTGATTAAATAAAAATGTGGATGAACTGTACAAATGTTCAATTGATACCGGGTATGAAAATAAAGGTAATCCTATTCAAAAGTCGTGAGTCAAAAGGCAGAGCACATCACCCCACCGAGTCCCAGGGGTCCCCTGCATGCTGTGACAGGGGATGGAAGGGAGCGGGAGAAGCAGGAGGGCATCCCACCAGCACAGCCCCTGGAGCACCTCATTGCCTTTGCAGGGGGAGCAGGTGGGAGGATGGCACAGTGAGCAGCTCACCTTCCTCAGGACATCCCGCATCGCCAGGTACAGGCCGGTCACCTTCTGGGCAGAGTGGACTTTTGTCAGCGTCTCTGCGATGTCACTTTCCAGCTGGCGAACCGCCTTGGGCAGAGATGGGAAGGAGGGACGTGGGGAGGAAGGTGCTGAGCCCAGCGCCCGCACGGGGAACGTGGGGACAGGGGCTCGGCCAAAGCCCCTCGCGGGTGCTCCCACCCCCGGAAGGGTCCTGGGTACCTGCAGCTGTGCCTCTTGTGGCTTCTCCTCCAGCGCCATGTCCTGCAGCCGCTGCAGCTCCTCTGCAGTGCATCACCCCCAGCGTGCTTGCGCTGGAACCCTTCTCCTCCCAGCGTGCAGAGAGCGGGAGTCCTTCAAGAGCAGCAATCCTGGGAGCTGGAGTCCATCAAGGAGCAGCACGCTTGGAGCTGGAGTGCTACAGCGCAGAGCATGGTGAGAGCTGGGTTTGTCCACACCACAGCCCCTTTGGAGCTGGAGTCCCTCAAGGCCCGTCCCGCTGGGAGCTGGATTCCTGTAGTGGCTCCTGAGCTTGGAGCTGCACTCCTTCGTCTCCCAGCATGCCGGGAGCTGGAGTGTTTCCCCTCTGTGCCGCGCAGGGAGCGGCAATGGCTCCCCCAGCACTGAAGGCCCAATCCCTGGGGCCAGGAGACCACGCCCCTGTGTGTAGAGACCACGCCCTGGTTGGGAGACCACGCCCCCGGTATGGGAGGTGACGCCCCTTGGGGGTTGGAGGCCACGCCCCTGCTGCTGGGAAGCCACGCCCATGGTAGGGAAGAGCTGGGCAGCCACGGCCCCACACGAAAAAGTCAAGGAAGCCACGCCCCCTAAGACAGAGAGGCCCCTCCCCCCGGTGCAGGAGCCACGCCCCAGTGTGCTGCAAGGACACGCCCTGGAGACAGGAAGGAACTGCCCCCTATGCAAGAAGCCACGCCTTCTGGGAGCAGTAGCCACGCCCCTGCAGGACTGGAAGCCCCTCCCTGACTGGAAGTCACGCCCCCCGTGTGCTGGAAGCCTCCCCTCCGGGGTACAGGAAGCCACGCCCCCTGAGGCTGAAGGCCACGCCCCCTCCCGGGAGGCCTCGCACTCTTCCCAGAGACCACGCCCTCTCTCCAGAGGCTGCGCTGCCCCAAAGTGCTTCGCTTTCACCTACGGAACAGCATTTGCTGCGCCTGCAGTCACTGCAGTGAGTGTCCTGTGCTCCTTCCCTGGAGGCATTTCTCAGTCTGTTTTGGTTTGTTTGGTTTCTCTGACACTCCATCTTCCCATTAACAATGATTTGGTTTTCTTTCCTTTTTGCTCAGTATCAATTGAGAAAGGAATGGATCGGGAGGTGGGGTGTTGGGCGTTTTTTCTCTGGAGAGGTGGGTGGTTTGGGGATTCGGTTTATTTGCTTTACAAATCAGGACCTGCACACAAGGGGCACTGCACCCTGACAGGCACTGTCTTTGCTTTTGTTTCAGTTAGCAAGTAAGAAGTACTCCAAGAGTCAAATTTAACTTTAAGAACTGTGTAATTGAAGTCCATGTGGGGTGACTGGGAAAGTGAGGCTGAGGTCCATTTCTGTTTGGGTGGAGTTTGATCGAGATGCAGTTTCATACAGTCACATGAATGGAAGTTCTAATGTCTATATGTGATATACTCAGATCAGATACCAAATCTGCCGAGGCCCTGGTATTTAATTCATACTTGTCTTCTAGAAGGTGAAGCTGAGCTTTGTCTACGGTACTAAATCTACCAAAACTTTCTCTTTAAGATTAGGTGCCTGAGAAGGCAGATTCCGTGCCTCTAGCTTTAGCTTTACCTCCACACCACCAACCCTGAAATGGTTGCCTTACATGGTACCTTTCTTGTTCCCTGAAGAGCATCTGGTTTATCTTGAAACATCACATGTTGCTTCTTTCAAGGGTATTTCTTATTCCTCCTTTTATATTAAGTTTCTGTCCTGTCCTTTAAGAGTACATTTCTGAAGAGTCTTCAAGTGAGATGATGGATGCAGCCCTTGCAGATTTTAGTTTCCTCGCCTTACCTCCTGTATGTGGAAATATTAAGAGATGTATTGCAATATACCATAGGCAAATTTCCAAGGAATATTTAATTTATTTGTTTGACTAAGTGATGATACTGCAGCAGCAGCAGCAAAGTACCTCAAGTATTGAGACTGAATGTATTTAAAGCGTTTTTCAGTCCAGTCTGACTAAGCAGTTGCTGAGGAGAGAGATGTGTGATGCAGCTGTGGAGACAGAGCCCAAAGAGCATCCTTAGGGACAAGTGCAATAACATTTCAACCTCTAAGGGTGCCTCTTGTACTCAGTTTGGAATACAGTGTTCCCGAGTGGGCCCTTGCTCTGGAGCTTTATGCCAGTTTCCTTTGAAGCATTAGAGTCTCCACTGTTCCTTATGTTATAGTTGTGTCCTGCACAGAGGAGTGGAGATCAGGGAACCACTGCATGGTTCTCCATGCCTTGGGATATATACTGTAGTTGCTCCCTAATGCCTTAATCACAGGGATAATTCTTGTTCTCCTGGGAATTTTGCAAAGCAGCAAAGATGTGTTCAGTGCATGAAGGATTTAGTGTTTGTGCTCATGGCAAAGCGATGGACTGCCAGCCCAGGTGGATGTTTAAAAGAGAAAATGGCCAAATAGTGTGGAGGTTCTAATTAAAAGGATGTTTTAGTATAAAACATAAAAGCTGGTTAATAAGCTTTGCAAAGTCTGTGCTTTCTTTTCCGCACTTCATGCAATGAAGTAAGCTGTAAATAGTCTTTAAAGATGATTTTGGTTTTTCTTTAGCCTCAGAATTTCTTAGCAGCTACTAGTGAAAGATATCTGGGAATGGCTTGGGATATTTAATTTAATGCTTTTGTTTTAGAGGGAAGTAAGTTGACTGTTCAGCAGCTGTTAATTTTGATCAAAGTTAAAATAAACAGCTTTGATAATGTGTTATTAATGTTTCTCCATTCCTTTCAGTTTTACAACTTTCAGTCCTAGAGTTTGTGATGTCATTTCAATGGCTTCCCAGGTGTGTTCTTCTCTGTCTTTCAGTCAACACTGAGTTTCTTTACCTGTCATTAGCGAGTGACAGAGGATAAAATACACTTTTCTGTTGTAGGCTTCCCCAACGTTTCTTTCTTTGTTTGAGTTTCAAACCTCTAATTCATGTACCACAACTGTTTTCTTATTATATGGGATGATTTATGCTTTTTATGGAAAGAAAAATGTAGGAAATGAGGTGGCAATTAATTTCTGGTCCCTCTGCCTTTAGTAAGACGAGGATGTTTTCATACACTGCCTACAGAGGAATGAGCCAAGCTGGGAGGCTGCAATGGATAAGTTTGAATTTGAAGCTTAACTTTGGGTAGAAGCGTACTGTGAGATAAAAGCTTGTGGAGAGAACATTTGCATTCTTGACATACTGAACAAACAGCTGACCTGATCGAGAATAACTAACTAAGGTGCTGCTTTATCTTTTGCTGTTCCTTTCTACTCCTCTGCTCTTACTTATGGGAATAATGTAGATAAGAGAGTAAAATTTGGAGACTTTTGGGGCCTTTGACCTTCACTTCTGAAAGTTATACTATTATATAATCTTCGTGGTTGTTTTTATCCTAGCTCTTTTATTATTTGGTCATAGCTCCTTTTATTAAGTTAAGATTTCTCTTACACAGGTAAAGCTCCCAGCTATAAACTCCAAATATTCGAGCAGAATGCCAAATGTTTCTACAAACAAGGACTTCAGCAGCAAAAATAAGCTTTCCTTTCCACCTCTGTAAGTCGTATGCTTCTGAAATTCATTGAACTCCTAAGCCTGCAGCTACTCGTGGAGGCAAGTGACAATACTCCTTGTGGCATTGTTGGGATTAGTCGATATGTGTCTGGGCTTTTGGGTCCTTACTGCTACTAAACTCACTATCGTATGTGACACTAAAATAATTTTACAAACAACTAAACCAGCAGCACTTTAATTTGCATAGGAAAGCTATTACATATAATTTTTCTTTAGGAAAACTAAGCATCTAGGTACATGTCTTCATGTAGCACACTTTTATTGTATTCTAAATTGTCTGTTTTTTCCTCAGTACCAGTGAGCAGATGCAAACTATAATGTACATTGTTAGCATAGGTTACAGAGATATAAGTAGGACTACCATTTTAAGAAAACACATAAACTATAGCTGATATATGTTCAGCCGCAGTAAAAATACTGTAAGGAACACCTGGAAGATAGTAGTCTTTTAAGCAAATTATGATATCACCTGTGATGTGATGTGATCACATCATCAGCTGTGTGCACAACTGAATTGTTTCTGTGTTCTTTGTGTTAAAATTTATTACACGGTCATCAGTACCCCTAGTATGTTTTAGAAATTCGTTAATGATGCAAAATAAATGATTAAACTCTGCAATGAATTTATGAGCAAATCTGTGGCAAAATGTCACCTTTGTGCAGCACAGAATGAGTGCAGTCATTAATGAGTTAAGTCATTTTAACTTGTTTGTTCCTTGTGTGATTTCCCTTTTTCACTTTTTCGTCTCTGAGACCAGAACTGAGTCAGAATTCTACATGTTAAGTTCCAATAAAATGAATGGCTCTCCTCACATAAAGTTATTTGTTACTGAATCAGGCATAGCTCTGTGCTTTGAGGAGTTTTGTTGGCTGTTGTTTTATTTTTGTTGATGATTATATGTATATGTTTATATATATATTTCAGTCCTATGTATATGTCTAGTTACTTAGAAATAAATTATAAGATTATTACCCATTCTGTTGAAAATGAAATTATAATCCCCCTTTTGTTTAGTTATCCTGTTATTTTTCCTTAATGTATTCGGATCTACAGATATGCGTAGAGATAAAGTGAAGCGTTAAGCTTTAGCAATTTAATTAGCAACGGTTATGGGATTGACTGGTTTTGACTGATTTTTGAAACCTCAAGTTCATTCATTTGGTAGTAGTTGGTGTCTTTAATGTGAAGCGTGCCTTGAATGGGACATTAGAGATGTAAAGCTGATGATTTTTCAAAGGAATTGTGATATTGTTTTGCTTACACTGCTTAGGCATAGAGAACAAAATGATGGGTATACTATAAAGGCTACTGAAAAATCAGTGTGCTGTGTAGTTTGATGTATAGATAAGTTTTATTTTTGAGATTATTTTCTCACAGAAGTTCTTAGATAATGTGACACCTGTTGTGCTTGTATTGCCCTCCTTTGTCAGTCTTAACTATTCCAATTGATTCTGTATCTCTGTGTAAAAGAAGAATGTCTTTTTCATGCTCTTAACAGTATGGTTTTATCTAGAGATGTACCTTGATTCTGTTTTGACCTTGTCCTTTTCATTCTTTCAGATATGTCCTGAAAGTAGTGATTGTGTTTTCTTCCCCCTTGGGTGCATTTGTCTGCTCCTCCAAAGCAAGTGGCAGCACGATCACCTTGCAGCTCCCTTTCGAGATGGAGCTTTCTCTGTTGTCTCTGGTAGAGGATAAGTCCAAGACACATCAGACAGGAGACCACCCCTTTCATATGTAAATCTGTAGCTCGTTTGTGTTGAGCTCTAGATTCGCTTCATACTGCAGACTTTGTAGGTAGCTTATCTATCTTGTTAGTTAAAAGTCCTGGAGTTTGTGTGCTTGTTGACGCGAGGCAGAAGCTGGAAATTGTAGTTGACCTTTTTATTGTCATGATTTAAGTAATCCTAAGAACTTTAATCTCTTTTTATTGCAGATGCAGAGCCATCGCAGTCTGAATCAGCACCTGCGAGCAATGGGTTGAGGCCCCTGTTTCAGGGATGTAATAAGTAACTTAAGGCTTTACTTCGCCCAAGTAATTTGTATTTATGTTTCCATTATTTCCATGGATTTTAGCTTACATTTTATAGTTGAACTCATCCCTGATTGAGAAGTTAATTTGATTGGTTGAACTTCTTTGTGCTTGATTACAGCAAATTTTAAAGAAAAAACAGCCATCAGTGCATTTCCCCACAATTTTTCTTAATATAAGAAATGAAATAAAGCAAAACTGAAGTTGTCTCCCACACCGGACCAGTGCGCCTTTGCGGTTTTCAAATTTGAGCAGAGATGAGCTTGATATCAATGTGTCCAAACCAGCAAGTTTTGTTCTGTAACTGCAGTTGTACTCCTGACCCGTGTCATAAAGAAAGGTGAAGGGAAACTGTGCGGTGTGAAATGTGAACAGAAAGAATTTAATTGGTTTGGATACTTGCAGTAAAAATGTCAAACATTCACTGGAAAAATGGCTTTTTAGTCCCAAAAGCACATTGTTTAGACCAGACATTCAGCTTTCCAGGACAATTTTATTGCTATGCCTGCTGCACACCAACTAGCTGATCAGTCAGGATGTCCAGCTACAAGATTAAGACCTGGTGTAATTTTCTTTTATAGTCTTGTTATATAGAAATGAATCACTGGGTAGCAGTAGCGCGGGATTGAGCTATGCACAATGTCTCCACTTTCCGCTGTGAAATAAGAATTTATTTATCCTGTTTTGACAGCAACAAAAGCATTGTATCCTAGATCTCTGGGTTCACACCAGCGAATGAGTTTGTACTTTGAAAGAGCAATGTATATAAATTATTTTAATATTCTAGAAGAGTTAGATATATTAGCACTTGTTCCTTTATCTGCTTGAATTAGGTTCTATCCTTGAAAACTTATGAAGAATTCTTTATTACCAAGTGCATTGGAAAATGGATGCAAGTTCAGTAAGGTATTTGTTTTTCTAATTCTATGAAAAGTGAGGTTTTAATAATAAGAAGAGTGATTTTTGTTACCATTTCAGAATGCCCTCTGTATAGCTTTGTATCAAAGAGCTGAAGATTTTAACATGTATTACTGAATATATATTTATTCAAACACAATGTTTAAGGGATTTGGCTTGACAGTGTTTTTCTTTAGAACTTTGTTAGGAAAGTTGATTGGAAATAGGTAAACTTACTGCTAATCTGAACCTCAGAATTTTCAGTAAAAGTTTCTGGCAGTTTTTCTGTTGACGTTGTTAGACCCAGCATGTGAGTCAATCTTTGTTGTTCATTCTAACCAATAATTTAACAAAGTTGTATTTACAAAACTAGAAGGCTGAAACACGTGAAGGCACCCAGATGTGCAGCTGTGGGTTAGTCTGCAAGATGTTCCAGATACAAACCAGCTTACATTAGCTGTACTTGGTGGTGGAGGGAGGAGCTAGGGGCTGGAAATTACTCCCTTGTATCTGTTTTCACTCACCGTTTGTGTTGTGGATTATGTTCAGATACATTGAAAGCATTAATTTTACCCTGAAAGCAGAGCTTTTGGTGAAATGTACTTTTCTAGGCTGGAGTAGCAGGGAATGCCAGAGAGAGAGCTCATAGTATGAAACCTGACCGGTGGAAAAAACTGTCGCTATAAATAAGCAGTAAAGAATAAGCTTGAGTAAAAAAAATGTGTATGTATAACAGGCAAATTGTTGATACCCTTAGGATTTCAACTCTAATTTTTTGCACGTAATTCAGAAATTGCTGTGAGCTACACAATGTTCTCCAAAAAATAAGTGCCATTTTATGAATTTTTCAGAATTCTTCAGTTCTATGAAGGTGTCGTATCCAGGAATTCAGGTATCTTTATTTGACAGAGTCTTTAGGTAAGGTTTCAGTTTTTATTGCTAATGTCTATAAAATGTGTGGCAGTGGTCTGGGATTGTTGTGCCCACCAATTGTAAACTTCAACAGTAAAATAAGTTCTTTGTCTCACAGCCGCTGTAGTATACTTTAATTGTATAACTACATTTCAGTCCTTCTTTGATCTTCTGACTGCCATTATCACGGGGAAAACTTCTTTTGCCAATACTGTTTGAAGTTACGTACTTTATTGGGCAAAACATGAAAGGGGAAATATGAGATGATGATGAAACTCTCTGGAATCAAATTGCTTAATGGTAAGGCACCCAAGCCTTTTTTAAAATGCTCCTCAGTTGAGTAAAAAAGGTGTTTTGTTCTTATGAGCTTATATTGAATCCATTTCAGTCTCTTTTTCCATGGCAAGATTTTTTTAAAGGTTTTTAGTACATATTTACTGAAAATGTTGGGGACAATAATGTAACGTCCAGAAAAACCCAACACCTACACACCCCAGTGTGTGTATTTCAAAGTGTTGACAAATTTGGAGATCACTTGTTCACGTAGACTTGAATGTACTTCCTGTGCCGAAGCCCTCAAAATCTATCCCGTAAAATAAGAATTCCCATGTAGCTGTGATACTGCTGACCTGTGAATAAGCATTCTAGCCTTGCTTTTCTTTATGATAATCTCGTTTTCTCATTAAGATCTGTGCCAAGTTTCGTAAAGTAACCGTATATTTTTTGATGTCTAAGTCCTCTTAAGTTTAGAACACTTTTCCTCAGTACTGGGAGTTCTTGTCCAAAACTGTCTTATTTTTAGGCAGTTGTTAGAGGCAGAGACAGAAAGACGACTGAGATCCCCAACTTGGGCACTGAGCACTGTTATTTTGCTTTACTGTAGCTGCGTTCTTAGAAGAGTTTACAGTGCTGGTTTTTAAACACTTTTAAAAGCGTACACCATGTCCTCTTGTTAAAATTGGCTCCTTTTACGTTGGTAACCATCAGGTAATCTCTACGTGACATTTCTCAGATTCTTAGGAGTTTGCTAATGTGTCGCTAATGTGTCATTAATGTGTTCTCATATTTTCTGCAAGCCAAGGGATGTTTGATCTGCACTGTTGGTCAGCTGAGTCTTCACGGATCACAGTTTGCGTGCCATGAGAGCAGGTGGAGACCCCTGGAATTAGTATCTGTGCATTTAGCATAATGCAGAGCTGCAACAGAAGCACAGCTTACCAGCTCTCCAAGGGACGTCAAATCAACGTACCTGTAAGAAGTGAAAGAGGTCCAACTGAATTCAAGGATGGGAACGCGTTGCTTGAGTTCGCCTTACCCCAATAATTATGTTGTGTGTTTATCTCTGAGTCGGTGCAGTCATGCAGCTAGCAGTTTTCAAAGCCATCAGCAGTTCCATATGAAAGTGGTGGAAGCTCTTGGGTGTAGAAGGACTTTAAATACTTGTTTAAGAGCGATATTGGAGTCAAAAGCTGTGTGCCTACTTAAAAAATCAAGCTGTATTGTTTTAAGTGCTGAAACACTTGCTTTAAGTGCTGAAACAGAGATTGTGCTTCGTCTCTGACATGAATAACTTTAAGTAATGAGGGAGATAATATCTTATTTGAATACCGATTGCTTTGCAAGTCGAAAGATAAAATGAAAGTGCCGTTACATTTTATGAATTACTTCCAATGATGCTGAATATGTGAATATTTTTAAGAGAATTCCAGGTGCAGATTTTAAAATAACTTGGTGCTTTAGGTACTGAGGAGTAATTTTCCTTTTACATGCAACTATTTCACTGTAGCAAAGTCAAATAGCCATTCTCCTTGTCATGTGACCAAATATATACTTCATTCTTACTGTTTATGCCTTTTTACACTAGACTAAAGTCGAAACATGTTTTCAGAGCTCAAGGTTTATATACATTAACTTAATTTGTGTGGCAGTGCAAACAAAAACTAAATTGGCCTATGTATTTATTAAGCTTGTAAAATATAATTGACTTCCGCGTATCTGTTTCTTAAATACTTATATCTGATTATTCTCTTTCTGTAGAGCTGAATGCCAAACCTCCTGAAAGCCAAAGCAGATTTTTCAGTGGACCCTGAGATGAAGGTATAGGTAATATTCCTGTTTAAAGAAAAGTTTCTTCCACAGAGTTAATATACTGTCCTAAGGTGCTCAGTTTGGATTGTCCACTACCATAGTTTTCAAGTGCTGACAAATATTGAAGGAACAGAAAAATGGAAGATGCATTAGGAGGCTGTGATTCTATTTTGCCTGGGAGGGTTTCAAACAAGTTGGAGACATGGTGTTTTACTTACTTAGTTGAGCAGTTTCTCTTGTATGCCATTCCTGGCTAGAAATGCATCTGTGTGAAGGGATTTCTCTCTCTTCTATTCTCATGCGAAGTCCTTTGGCGTGAGACAGAAAATGAAGAGATTTTACTGTAAATGCCCAACGTGTGATTTTTGTTATAAATGCATCTTGGCAGTGTCTTGTGCCCAATGTGTTTACCCTCCTGGTGTAGAGAAGGTTATGCACTCAGAAGGTTTTAGTTGCGCCGTCTCCCAGGAATTCCCTCCTGTGGCAGACAACAGTGTGACTCAGATAGGAAAATGATTTTTAAATTGTATTGCAGGATTCTGGGCTTAATGACTTCATGTCTTCAGTTACTGTATGAACGACATGAAATTCATGCTTATCTAGTGCTGTAATTTGTTTTGGGGGTTTTTTTCCCCTTTGTTTTTGCTTTAGATTTCTTGCTAATTGATGGGAAAGGATAATCCTGCAGTAATTTTAAATTTCTCTGTTTCCAGCTTGAACAAATTCTGCCAGACTGTTTCTTATTTTAGAAGAACCAATGTTTGGCCTAATCTCACATAAAACCTGGAGACTTGACTCTGTAGGAGAGACTTAGGAAAGTGTATGTCAAGCTAAGTGTATTTTGCATTCTCTCTTTCTAGGTTACTTCTAATTTCCAGACTTGTAGGATCATAGCTCTGTTTCCACTGCAGTGTCACTTCAGCAGCTGGATGTGCCGGATCCCTCTTGCAGATGTTTTCATCCCTTGTTTAGCATCTCATTGGTGCTTTAAAAGGAAGAGGTACAACTCTTTCATAACTGAAAAGGGGGTGAGATGAATTCACAGCTTGATTTCCCTTCTTTTTCTCGGGCTAATTGCCCTAGCTCTGGTAAGGTCAGCTGTACCCAAGTTAACCCTGGATACGCCACATCTACAGTTCCGCAGCACTCGTATCTCTAGCTTTAAGAGATGAAGATATATTTTATTTCCTTGCCTTGCAAAAGTCTGAGCTTAGCTAGGAGCTATTTCCTAGCAAGTTGTGGAGAATCTGTTCTTTTTATTTAGGTAGAGGGGGCTTTTGAGAACTTTGTGAATCAACAGTTGCAAGCAAGCTGCTTTAGTGATGTAGCATGCAAAACCTTTTGATTGGTGCTCAAGCTTTCAACCCTGAAGGATCTGAGTCGAGATGGGAGCGTTTCTAGGGGTTTTGTACGTTTAGGATGCCAGACATAAACCAGGCTTTTGTTATAATGGAGATTCCCACAGTTGTGTTGGTTTCATTGATG
The DNA here is from genome assembly GCF_017976375.1 of Cuculus canorus. Lineage (NCBI taxonomy): Eukaryota > Metazoa > Chordata > Aves > Cuculiformes > Cuculidae > Cuculus > Cuculus canorus. The sequence goes on along the minus strand of NW_026527856.1, from coordinate 30,234 downwards.
TTTAGTAGATCTTTTCTTTTAAATATTATATCATTAACTACAACCTAGTAAACTACGAGTCAGATGACTCAGGTTCAATTTTGAAGGACAATTTTCAGACTCGTGTGTTGGTCTTTGAATTAAAACATATTTTCCATCCAAAAGGCAGGCCTCATTTTACATGCTTTTTAGCTGTTAGTTTATTGATGCACTGACTTTGGTACCAGGGCTGATAAACTCTAGTGCTTGCTTTGCTGAGTTAGTACTTCTCAAGGGAGGTAGAGGAATAGGTTGTGGTGCAGGGGCCGGGTGGCATCCACCGGTCCTGATAGGGAAAATGCATCTTTGGGTGTAAGCTTGTGGGACTGATGGAGAGGTCTTTAACCAAAATCCATGGGGGAAGGGGATATGAACAGGATTGCTGAAGAGAAGCTAAGGGTTGATGTGGCATTTTGAGAGCGGGTAAAAAGAGGCGATTATCCCGCTGTATGAGGCATCGGTGTAGCCTCACCGTGAGTTCTGGGTGCAGTTCTGGGTTGCACGATTTAAGAAGGATGTGAAGGCCCTAGAATGCATCCAGAGGAGGATAACAAAGCTAGCGAAAGGCCTGGAAGGAATGTCCTACGAGGAACAGCTAAGGACTTTGGTTTTGTCTAGCTTGGGGAAAAGGAGGCTGAGGGGCAACCTCATTGCTCTCTACAGCTTCTCAAGAGGTGGGAAGTGGAGAGGGAAGTGCTGATGTCTTCTCCTGGGTGTGCAGGATAGGATGCTTGGGGACGATTCAAAGCTGCGCCAGGGCTGGAGGTTCAGGCTGGACATCAGGAAACATTTCTTTACCAAGAGTGGTCAAACACTGAAACAGGCTTTCTAGAGAGGTGGTTGATGCCCCACCCCTTAACAACACATTAACTTGGTCAGCCCTGAACAGGTCAGGCAGCTGGACTGGATTATCATTGTAGGTGCCTTCCACCTGATCTACTCTATTAGCAGAAGTCACCTGTGCTCTTCTCTCACCACCTCGTTTTGCCGGACCAAAGTGCGAGTAAAAGAAATGCACTTGAAGGCAGCCTGTACAGATAGAGGTTTACAGAGGCAGACACGGATACCAGTCTCCATGCAATCTAACCAGACTCTGGAATCCTCAGGGTCCCAACATACGATGATGTATTTATATTATACAATCCTCCTGAAAACTTGTCCTGAGGCAGATCTCCTGAGGAGCAGCGGGAGACCCATGGTTGCAGCACAGGAGCTGTATCCCTCTGGTTCTCCTCTTGCATCTCCACTCTGGCCCTTCCCTCCACCCGAACTTGTGTCCCACTCTCTCTCTCCCCCCCCTCCCTCTCTCTCTCGTGCATCTCTCTCTCTCGTGCATCCCTCTCTCCCTGTCTTGCGCATCCCTCTTGAATCCCTCGAATCCCCCCTCTCTCTTGTATCCCCCCCCGCATCCTTCTCTCCTTGTTTTGTGCATCCCTCCCCTGCGTCTCTCCCCCACGCCCCTCCTTCTCTCCCGCATCCCCCTCCCTCCCTCTCCCGCATCCCCCTGCCTCCTTCCTCCATGTTCCCATTAACAGACTGGACATGAGGAAAAAATTTTTCATGGAAAGGGTCATTGGGCACTGGCAGAGGCTATCCAGGGAGGGGGTGGAGTCGCCTTCCCTGGAGGTGTTTAAGGGACAGCTGGATGAGATGCTGAGGGGCATGGTTTAGGGATTGTAAGGAGTGGTTGGACTCGATGATCCAGAGGGCCATTTCCAACCTGGTGATTCTATGATTCTATTCTTCTATTTCTTCTTCCGGGGATGGAGCTAGGAGCTGAGCGTTGGGGCGTACCCCACTTCAGCTGGGTTTGTGGAAGACAACCTCATCTGCTATGTTAAAGATAACCCTGAGTAGGTGGTTTTCCGCCTGTGCTGCCAGGGGGTGTGGGCAGAGCTGGAGGTCAGCCCCACAAAGGTGCACTTCAACAGGGTGCTTTTCCACAGGTCAGTCATCCTGCGGCTGTTCTTCTGGGCAGCAGCGCTGTCAGTGGGGTCCCTTTCAGCTTCTTTTCATAGACTCATAGAATCACCAAGTTGGAAAAGACCTCTTGGATCATCGAGTCCAACCATTCCTATCTGCCACTAAACCATGTCACTGAGCACCTCGTCTACCGGTCTTTTAAACCCCTCCAGGGATGGGGACTCCACCCCCTCCGTGGGCAGCCTCTGCCAGGGCCCATTGACTCTTTCTGTGAAATTTTTTTTTCCCTGATGTCCAGTCTGAATCTTCCCTGGTGGAGCTTGAGGCCATTCCCCCTTGTCCTGTCCCCTGTCACTTGGGAGAAGAGGCCAGCACCGTCCTCTCTACAATCTCCTTTCAGGCAGCTGTAGAGAGAAATAAGGTCTCCACTCAGCCTCTTCTTCTCCAGACTAAACAACCCCAGGTCCCTCAGCAGCTCCTCATAAGACTTGTTTTCCAGCCCCTTCCCCAGCTTTGTTGCTCTTCTCTGGACACGCTCCAGAGCCTCAACATCCTTCTTGTGGTGAGGGGCCCAGAGCCGGACACAGGATCGAGGCGCGGCCTCACCAGTGTCGAGTCCAGGGACAGAATCACCTCCCTGGACCTGCTGGTCACCTGTTTTTTAATCCAAGCCAAGATGCCATTGGCCTTCTTGGCCACCTGGGCCGCTGCTGGCTCATGTTCAGTCTGCTGCTTCTTGCTGGCTGTGTGGCATTGAGCCCCCTCAACACGCAGCTCAGCAGCCCTGTTTGCTTCCTTGGCTGGTCAGCAGGATGAGCCCACCTCAACCCCATGCTCCGGAGCCGGCAACAGATGCACTGCCAGCACCTTGTGCCGCTCCTTTTCCACAGCCACCACACAGCCCATTGGCGGCAGGAGCAGAGGAGGAGGAGAATGACTCTCAGAGCCGCTAAGCCCCCAGCCCCAACGCGACTGAGCCATGGGCTGACCCAGACGCACCGAGCACCAGTGCTGGTCCAGCCATGGGCAGACGGTACCAAAGAGACAGCCCCGACAACGTCCAGGAGGCGGCTCCAGCTCCATCTGCGCCTTCGCCCCAGCACCGCACACCTCCTGTCCTGCTGTTCTTCGGGCCTCCTCCACAGCCAGACTGGTGGCCCGGTCCGGCTCCCGACCAGGTCCCAGTTCCTCCCTGTTGTGGGAAGTGGCATCTTTTGTTTGTACTTTCCCCTAGTAAAATTCCCCTGCAGGAGGGGAAGGCAGGCAGGGACGGGGCAGCGCTGGGCGGCAGTGGGCAGCCTATGGGCAGCAGAAAGCAACAAGCCAGTGGCAGCAAGCACAGGGCATCCGAGGACACCAATGTGCCCCACGTGGCCCTCAAGCGAGCCAGAAGCTCAGAGGACAACGGGGGACAAAACACCCTGCAATCCATACCCGCGTGCCCGCCTCACACTCTGCTCATCCCAAATGCACAGAGCACAGATCCGTGTGAGCTGCGGCCCCAGGACCGGCTGCCGAGCAAAAAACACCGGGGAAAAATGGTGCAGGGACCAATGGTGCCCCCACAAGAGCTGAAGGCACTCTTGCTCAGCTCCATGCAGAGCTTCCACCAGCTGGGACAAAGGGTGAAGGTGGTGGGGCCGCTGCGCCAAGCACCCCCCTGCAGCCCCAGCCGGGCCCCAGAGCACCCCCCAGACTGCCCCGGCCCCTGCCGGCTGCCCCGAGGCCCAGCGCCGGGCCGGCTGCCTCCAAGCCCCTGGCCGATGAACACAAGGACGTGGCCCCTGCAAGGACATCTAGCGGCGAGGGGCTCACAGCGGCTGCCACCCAGCCCCAGCAGCCGAGCTGGAGGCGCCGGTCACCCACGGGGGGCAGAAGCCCACAGAACAGGCTGCCAAAGCCGGCGCGCATGGAGCCATGGCTGCCTCGCCCTCCCGACGACTCCGTGCCACACGTCGCGCCGCGCTGGGAACGGGCAAAGCCCACCCCGCTGGAGGAGCAGGAGGAGTCGGTGCCCATCACAGCTGAGCAGTGGCCCGAGTGGGAGCGCGGGAAGCATCTGGCACAGCAGGAGAGGCAGCGGGCAGCCCTGATCACTGGGACCCGATGGACACAGGACGATATTCACTGGGATGGGTGGAAGGTCCGAGCTTGACACCGAGACTGACAACATGTACGGCGTGGAATAACCCGATGGTCAAGCACCGCCTCCTGTAGCACCACGCACAGAGGCAGGGACCTGCACCCTCCCACTCCAGCCCAACCCTCTCCCAAATCCCTATTTCTTTCTTAATTAATTAAATGAGATCAGTGTTTTGCTTGCCGGCGCCTCTCTCTGCCTGTGGTCATTTGCACAGCGGGAGGGGGCGGGTGTTCATGCAGGCTCTGCCCACCCCGTGGGGAGCTGAGCTGGGCTGGCGATGGCCACCAAGAGGATGGGGAGATGGGGCATCACTCCAGGCTGTAGGAACCTGTGGGTGAAACCACCTTGATTTGCATCAGTGCCGGCAGGATGGGGGCCTCCGTCACTACCCCACTACCGGCATCACCGTCATTGACCAGCACCAGCATCACTGCCAGCGAGCTGGATCCGGCCCTGGGATGGAGCCAGGAATGCCCCAGGAGGCCAAGCTGGGACTTTAAGAGCCCAAAAGGAGTACCCTCTGAGAATGAAGAACTGCAAAGGAATAGAAAAGTTAATGGATTTGCAGCCTTGAGAATTCCCATACCGGTAAAAACAGAAGAAAGGGGTCAGGAGTTTGGCAAAGCCTGGACCGTTGCCGTAAATCTCGAGAAGACTGTCACTTTACGAATTGAATATTGGGGGTAAACCGATAACATCAAGGAAACAAGGAAACCAGCAACCCAGTGCACAGTGGAGATGCTTGACGACAGTAAGTGCCCCTGTTCGGATCTTCTCCACAGCCTCCTCGATCACAATGAGGGATTAATGCATTCATAAGGTATAGCCTCACGCTTTCAGCACTATTGGTAATGGTTTAAGTGCTTGGTTAGCGGGTCGTTCAAGAACTACTTTCCAAGGTCTTTTTTTGTGACCTGATGTTATTAATTCTGATTTTACCGGACAAATACAAGTTATGGTTCATAATCCTTTTCCACCTGTGGATATTTCACAAGACAGTTGTATTGCTCAATAAATACCATTTCAAGGATTGTATTAGAGAAAGTTGGCATTCAAGTCGCACCTGAAAAAATTCAAACTTGTCCACTATGGAGATATCCGACCTGGAAAATTTTAGATGCCACAATTGAGCCTCAGCAAATTAAATTGCAGACAGTAGTCAAAACATTAAATTATTTGCAAAAACTCCCAGGAACAATCAATTGGGTTAAATCTTATTTGGGTATCACTAATGCAGAACTAAGTCCGTTATTTGATCTTCTTAAAGGGGACATGGCTTTAAAAGCCCCTCGCACCCTTATGAATGAAGCACAAAAATTTTGGGCAAAGTTAAAAGCCAATGTGAGCTTTTCAGGAGCTGTAGGATTCTGCTGTCCCTGTAGAGCCGCTTCTGGAGAAACAGCCAATCACTTCAGGACAAACATCTGCTCCAGATGCCGGAGAAGCCCTGCCCTGGACAGCAGACAAGGTAATGCCCTTGGGAATTTCCCAAGCAAGCTTTAGTGACTGCAACGGCTCTAAAATTGCCCAGGACAGGGCTTTTGTGGGCAGTACGTTCTGGAGGCTCCTGGTAATGCAGTTCCCGGGCAGGGCTCAGACGAAGGGGAGTTGCCCATCACTGCTCTCCTTGGTCTCTCCCCATTGCTCTCAGGCCCACCGAGAGAGGAATGCACAGCCTGGCCCCAGCCAGCCTCGCACACATCCCTGCATCCGGAGCCAACCTGCCCTCCCTGTGGGGATTCCCAAGCCTGCTGTTCCCTGACCCACCACCTCCTCCCTGCGTGCACCGGCAGCCGAGCGTCCGCTGCTTTTCTTCCCGGCCTTGGCAGAGCCCAGCGGCTCCTCAGCGCCATTGGACACGTGAGGCTTCAGCTGTTCCTGCAGCTCACGCGCAGCTCCACTCGCTGTCCTGTAGCCTGGAGGGCTCTGAAGCCGCTCCGTGTTTCTAAGGGCTTGTACAAGGACGGGTGGGTGCGTGACATCAGCAGAGGGACAGTGTCGGGCACTCACACCGTGTCACCCCCAGAGCTGCCCGCAGGGACAGGGAAGGATGCTCCAGGTGCTGGAGCAGCTCCCAGGCCTCGGGGCACAGCCACCCTTGTGCCACAGAGAGCATCTGACCGTTGTCACGCAGGTGGTGCTTTGTGCATCAGTTTTCCCCTCAATCCCTCGCCCTGGGACAATGTCCCCAGCCGTATGCTGCCATCCCAGGGGACTTCAGGTGCCGGCACCCGGATAAAGCAGCAGCCCCAGGCCCAGCTCTGTTGCTCGCAGGAGCTGAAGGTGTCGGTTCAGGGCTCACACCGTGCTTTACTGGGTGGGGGGAGGGGAATGCAGAACTTGGGCTCCCACCTCCACACCCCAACATCTCCCCACATTGGAGTGCGAATTACACCAAGAGTAATGGGATTGTTTTAACGCTTCTTTACTGATTCGTACACTACAACTGCTCTCCATAAATACTACTTATCACGTTAAAGGTCCTAAAAGGTGCAGAATCCAGCTCTTGTAAGTGCCAGCAGCGTGGGGGAAGCATCCTGTCAAAGCAGGTGTGGGCTCTGAAGGGTGACTGGGCTCTTACAAGAGGGACGCAAGGCTGCTCCAGTCGCTTCCATCTGCTGGTACAGATATATCGCTGACGTCAAACAACTGCTCCACATTGACAGCATTGGAAAGGCAATCGCTTGTCCCTTCATCAAAGAGGTGCTGCAGGAAGGAAGCAGCCGTGGAGCTTTCGTCCAAGCTCAGGTCGTTCTGGTTGGACTCAGCGAGGACCTGCTCCAGCCCCTGGGGACAGTCAACGTGCTGCCCATGTACAATCACTTCCAGGTTGTGCTTTTCGGGGCTGACTGGAGGTGTGACCTCCAGATCCCTTAAAGTAGAGAGCTCCCTGTTTAGTTCCGTGTCAAAGTCCCCTTTCAGGGATCCCAGCTGGGTCTGCTCCTCCTGGGTCAGCAAGGCAGAGTTGGAGAGCCGACGCACCTTGGCCGTTTGCTTGGGCAAGGGCTGCTTGCGCTTGAGCCCTGCTTTGACATCCACTGGATTCTGGTTCTGGTTCTTGATAAATTCTTCAAACTCTTCCAGCAGCTGCTGTGACTCCATGCTGACAGAGAAGACTTTTTTGGAGGCACAGCCCGAAGTGGCCAGGGAGGCACCACACTGGGCTTCTTGCTGGGCTTTCTCGGTGGAGGCTGGGTGGATCTGCGCTGGGTGCATCCTCTGCTTTTTGAAGGTACTGCTCTTGAGCCGGTCAGCGTATTGCGGGTCAAGCTTCCAAAAGCCACCTCTCCCTGGCTTGCCTTTCTCCCGAGGCACCTTGATGAAGCACTTGTTTGAGGAGAGGTTGTGACGGATGGAGTTCTAGACCAAAAAGAGAAAAAAACAAGGTGTAACACTTGTCTGCTGGCACAGCACCTGTGTGCGTGGGGAGGCTGGTGGAAAAGCACATTTGCAGCGAGGAGGAAGAGGAGGGTCTTTACACCCATGTGGCCACGGCCCCATTTACAGTGGCAACACGTGGCAGCACCATGGGGGACACCATCATCAGGGCCCTCCTTGCTTCCCCCACTTCATCTGTGCCCACTGTTATTGTTGAGGGGAAAATAGTTTGCTAAAGTACAGGCACCGTGTCTCCCTGCAGCCAGGCTGATACAAACGGGATGGGCAAAACTGCAGAGACACAGGGGCTGTCCCATCCCTGCCCTGTGTATCCCCAGAGGTGCCTTCTGTCCAAAAGAAACTCTCTGTAAAATCACTGCATCCTCATCAGCCACTGCTGCCATGAGGTGGAGGGAAGACAGTAGGGGAAGGAAAAGAAAGAAAAGTGCTTATTCACTTACATTTCCGGGCAGGTTAAAGTATTAATCATTCCTCCCTGCAACAACCTCACATACTTCCGGCATCTCTGCAGAGAGGGACTGAAAACTTTCTTCCTTTCTTTAATAAAGACATTGAATTCAAAGTGTGGTGATTATCCAGCCATGAGTTTGCAAGAGAAAGTCAACACGCCGGCACACAGCTTCTCCCGTAGAGTCCCTCCCACAAGTTTCCCAGCACAGGGGTGTCTGGGGAACCCACGTGGCCCTGAAGAGGGACCGAGGGACAGGAGACCTCCCCTCTGCCCTGCTTGGAATGCAGCAGCGTCCCTGCTCTGATGATTTTGTCTGTGCTCAACCCTGAGGGACTCAGGACCCAACGAGAACCTCAGAAAGTTGAAGTGGAGACAGAGATACATTCACCCCAAAGCCAAGAGGACACACAGGGACCAACAGCCCAGTGAGACCTTCCCACTCCAAAAATGACCCCTGGCCTTCTCTTACACTGATGGAGGCTGCGAAAGGCCCTTCCCAGCCAGAAGGGGAGAGGGGACAGGGCAAGAGGTCTCCAAATGTATTACCTGCCACCCAGGATCAGCTTGACGGAAGTAGCAGAAGTTGTCGGAAATCCACTTGCAGATGGCGGAGAGGGTGATGTGGGGCTCCTCGCTGGCTTCCATCGCCATGCAGATGAGGGTGGCGTAGGAGTGGGGCGGCTTGACGTAGGGGTTGTTCTTGTAGTCGATGCCCTCTGTCAGCTGAGCATGCATGGATACAACATGGTGCTCCGTCTTCGAGGTGGAGGAGGAGACGGGCACGCAGGGAGTGTGGGGCGTTCCCACGCACGCTGGGTCAGTGCCCAGGGGTGAGCACGGCACGGCAGAGCTGGGCATGCCCTGACAGGTGTGGGGGTCCGGGCCGCTGGGGCAGCAGGAGGAGTTGCCCATGCTGGCGCTGGTGATGGAGAAGTCCAGCAGCCACGTCAGGTTGGGCAGGCTGTCGTCCTTGTGGGGCGAGTCCCTCACGATGCCCTCCTGCCCTCTGTCCTTCCCTGCCTGCTCGTGGCTCAGCCGCCCTTCAGCCATGCCTCACCGACAGCTTCTGCGTTCAGAGGGTGCGTGTGAAGCGGAGAGAGGGGACGGGGCAGATCCTGCAATGACAACAAGGAGAGGTGATGTGCGAAAGCAGACAAGGGGGGCTGGGAGCGTTGTTACTAACATCATCAACCCAGCTTCTTCTCTCAGTGGAAATACAGGAGAACCAGTGCACCAGGACTGCTTAGAGACCATCGAGGCCGCACACTTGAGCCGTTCGGACCTGACAGTCCCATGGAAGACGCTGAGGGCTGGTTCATGGATGGAAACAGCTACTGTCTTAAGCACTAAAAGACATGCCAGGCCAAAAACATCAAGCATGCAGAGGGATTCTGAGACTGCTGGAAGCAGTCCGGCTACCTGAGAAGGTGACAATCGTGCACATCAAGGCGCACCAGAAAGTGCATTTGGAATTGGGGAAAGAAAATGCGCTGGCGGACAGAGAGGCAAAACTGTCAGCCAAAGGTGAGGTAAAAACAAAAGGGGCTTTGATCCCTGACAGATGAATCTCTGCAGAAGGTAAGCCAGAATATACCAAGGGAGATCAGATAATCAGAAATTTATTATACACCTGGAAGGGTCATAGAGTAAAGAGGGAGTCCTCACTCCACAAGGGAAACTAATCATCCCCCCTTATTTATCATGGCTTTTGATGAGGGAAAAACACAGGAAGAGACATGAGGGGAGCAGAAGCTTTATATAAACACCTAATTAAAGGATTGCTGCTAGAAATGTAGACACCATTGTGAGACAAGTGGCTCAGCAGTGTGACCTTTGCCTCCAGACTAATCCCCAAATTACCCCAAATCAGAAATGGGCCAAATTGGAAGAGGCAACGGGCCCGGGCAACAATGGCAGATTGATTTTTCGGAACTCCCAAGACAGGGGGGATGTTGATACTTATTGGTATTAACTGGTACCTTTTCCGATTGGCCGGAGGCATTCCCTACTAGAACAGAGAGATAACCAGAACATTAATACAGGAAATAATACTATGCTTTTGGGTTCCAGCAACTGTGCCTCCTGATAGGGGACCACATTTTATCTCAGAAGTAGTACAACAGATCAGTCACTCTTTGCGTATGAAATCCTGACCTCCTACATGGTGGCATTGGACAAACAGCTCCAAAAGACTGAAAAACATGAGGCTGAGACATGAAGTAGGGGTTTGGATGAACCTGAGCATAACATACAACCTGGAGATTATGTATATGTAAAATCTCTTGCAGAGAGCACTCTGGAAACGCAGTGAGAAAGACCATTCCAGATGTTCCTTGCCTCCTTCACAGCAATCGAAATCAAGGAGCAGAGTGCATGGATCCATCGCACCCGAGTGAAAAAGGCACATAGATCTCCATGAAGGGTCACACAAGTCCAACCAGGAAAATTATTTTTCTCATGATTATAATGATAATCCAGGGAGGTAAAGGCACCTCTAGCCAAAAGAATACTGAGTGGCCTTGGTCTCAAACTTTTATTTGGTATACTGGAGCCCTGGGAAATATTCTGAATCGAAAGGGTTTAAATCTGTCAACTGTGGTTATACATGAAAATTGAGTATATGGTAGGCAAGAATGGAATGTGGATAGAGAACAGGAGATTCAACAACTTCAGGGGACTGTAGGAGGAGAAATCAAAGTACGATGCTGAATGGTTAATAGGACTATCCATAAAAAGGCATCCCAAACTACTATCTCAACTACACCTACAGATAAGAATACAAAGACCTGTATTTCCAATGAATTAGACTATTGGCATAATTTTACAGTAGTACAGACCGTTCAGGTGGTTTGTCTCTGGGCCTATGATACCATTGGGCTCTCATTCAATATTAAAAATATTATAGCTAAGCCTGTTACAACCCAGAATTGATGAGATTGGTCCCTATAATCAGGAATACAGGCCAACAGCCAATGCTGTTCAACCCAGAATGGTCTCTTAAATGTGTTGAACTGCCAATGCAAACTGATATTTCTGAAATTCAACCAGCATGCTCTCATTTCCTAAGAACATCCTTCCAGGGCTGAACAATCTGTCTGTGAAAGCAAGTGCCCTTCAGGGGCAGAACACAAAGGGGCCCAACCAGAGTGTTACAGACAGGATTGGAGGTCCTAAATGGAATTGACTACCAGAAAAATATTACCAAAGTGGGAAAAGGTAGAGGAACAAGACCATGAATTAATAGGAAATGGACTCGGTGTGATCCAAGAAAACGTTTCTTTGGCCCTCAGTTGTATACAGGCACAAGTATGGATGCAATCCGTGGCCGCCTTAATTCTAAGAGAAGGTGGTGAGGGTACTTTCCCACCGAAATCCGGAAAGTGGTTTGGGACAGTGCCACTGGTTTAGAGAGGACGCTTCAATCCTGAATGACTCTGGTAAATGTCACCTATGAGCCCATCACTAATACAGCCACAGCCTCTGTGTTTACCATACGTAACGCTGCAATATGTGTAATCCACTCCATCATTGCATTAGGATTAAGCCATGATAAAACTGTGCTCTATCCTTCTGAACACAGAACATGGACACAAATAGTGAATGGGAAATGGCAAACTGTAAATTTAGAATCTTGCATTACCCGAGAACAACAAGGATTCGTTTGCTAAATAATACAATCGATGCTCAAGACATCTGCCTCGACACTGAGCAAAGCATCTGTCACTTTGAGATCCATCTGGATGCTCATCCGAGGACTGTACTTGTATATGTGGGCCAGGGTTGTGTGTGTTTGAGAACTGCTTGTACCTCTGTAGGAATAGATGAGATCATTATGGATAGTGAGAATCACTCTAATTTCTAATTTCTGTATTTGTAATCTTGTTAAGATTGTTGGGTGTGACTTTTCTTATTTAGCACCAGTCGTATCCCATCAGCTGATAAATCCATTTATACACTATTTCACAAATTATCACCTGTACCTATTGGAATGAATCTTACATTGGTAAAATGATTAAAGAAACAGTTAATGAAACATCAGGACTTGATTATAATTCTGGACGAGGTCCAGGAAAGCGGGACAAGACCCTGTTAACCGTCCACCACGACTGGAAAGAAAGGGGGTCCTAAAAGGGTAAAAGAAAATTTAAACCGTCATTGGAGGGACGTGTTGTTCAGAGGGTCCCCTGCTGCGACTGGCATTCTAAATAAGTTGTGTCACCGCATTATTGCCCTTCTGATGCTAGTTTTGGTTAGCTTTGTTTTCTCTGCTATGTTATTTATTTGGATTTGGAGAATGCTACAACGACTAATAATTTTGACTTCTATGTCTAGTACCCATGAGAATGCATTAAAAAGGGAATTTTCCAACAAAATATCATACTGTTCCCCTTTGAGAGGTAAATTACAGAGCTGGCAAAAGAACTTTCCCATGTTAAAAAGACAGGGGGGAACTGATGTGGGAAAGCAGACAAGGGGGGCTGGGAGCGTTCGTTAGAGCTTGGCGTTGTTCGCCTTGAAGACCTTGGGAGTTGGTGATGAAGGAGCCAGCGAGCAGCAGTTTACTGATAATTAGGCATTGGAATGCAGAAAGCTGCTGCATTTGGTTCGGGAGTTTGTAAACAGCCAGAGGAGACTGAGTCTGTGCAAAGTTCAAAGAGAAATATATTCATCCCAAGGAAGACTTCCTACTCCATCCCTAAGACCCCGGCCCACGGCCATCAGGAGGCACTACGCAGGCGCAAGATTGGAGCGAACTTTCCAGATCCAATTATAATACGCAGCGGGGAGAGGGTATGAATATGTCGTAGGCGCTTATACCTCTGCATGTCTTTACCCTGTAAGCAGCTGCTTGTTAAGCTATAGGGTGTGCGAGCGAGGAGGAGAACCCCCTTGCACCCCCGCGCTGGAAATAAACATCCCTGCTTTATAACTCATTTGGGGTATAGAGCTGGATTGCGCCAAACAGAGGGATGAGGCTCCCTGCGGGGCAGCCGCTCTCTGGCACGCGAGCTCGGCTGGGACTGGGTGCTCCCCGTGCCGCCGAGTGAGATCCGTCCCTGGGCTGCTGCGCCCCAGAGCTGTGACACCTCCCCTGGGGGCTTCAGCAGCCCCGAACCTTGGGAAAATGCACTCAAACCCACACATTCCATTGGTACCCAAACCCTCGTGGGCCCAGCAAGGCTGGGACAGAGAAATTAATCCATAAAACAACAACAAATCCCCCACCCTCATGCAACCAATATCCATCCCTGCCATCCCAAACAGCGGGAGTGTTTCTCCCACACGTTGCCAAGCAGGACAAAATCTCAAGATCAGAGACCTGGACACAATGTCCTAAAGCTCCCCCTGCTTCCAGCTTCCCTCCATTGCCGGCTCTTCCCGCTCCTCCCTGCTCCCGGCACCCCAACACACCCCGGTGGGGGCCGGCGCAGCCCCAGCCCAGGCACACCCTGGCGCAGAGCGAGCTGCGGGTTCATCCTTGGGTTCCTGCCTGGCTGGGAGGCAGTGTCTGGCTTCCCTGCTGGGCTACAGACCTGCACTGCTGCGTCTGTGTCAAGGAGCGAGCGCGCCGAGGCCTGTCCGGGGCCGAGGAGCTCTGCACGGGCTGCGCGGGGCCGTTGGGGCTGGAGGTCGCTGCGTTGGAATGATGCTGCGCCCAACAGTCAGCGGGGGGCGGGGCCAGCAGAACCCCCTGCCCCGCCCCCACCAGATCACCCCCCAGAGCTGGGAAACCACGCCCCCACTGCTGAGAGACCACGCCCCCTGATGAGAGGCCACCCCCCCGAGACAGCAGTTAAGGGACCACGCCCCCGAGTGCAATGAGGCCCCGCCCTTTGGTGCAGTAAGCCACGCCCCCGAGAAGAAAGATGCCCTTGGGTTCTGGAGGCCACGCCCCCCACTGCTGGGAAGCCACGCCCATGACAGGGACGAGCTGGGGGGCCACACCCCAACACGACAGGGTCAAGGAGGCCACGCCCCTGAGGGCAGGGAGGCCCCGCCCTCTGATGGACGAAGCCACGCCCTCCCGGGTGCACGAGCTACGCCTCATGTTCCACAAGGCCACGCCCCAGAGACCGGAAGTAACTGCCCCCGGTGCAGGAAGCCACGCCTTCTGGAACCAATAGCCACGCCCCTGCAGGACTGGAAGACCCTCCCCGACTGGAAGTCACGCCCCCGTGTGCTGGAAGCCTCCCCTCCGGGGTACAGGAAGCCACGCCCCCTGAGGCTGAAGGCCACGCCCCCTCCCGGGAGGCCTTGCACTCTTCCCAGAGACCACGCCCTCTCTCCAGAGGCTGCGCTGCCCCAAAGTGCTTCGCTTTCACCTACGGAACAGCATTTGCTGCGCCTGCAGTCACTGCAGTGAGTGTCCTGTGCTCCTTCCCTGTAGGCATTTTTCAGTCTGGTTTGGTTTGTTTGGTTTCTCTGACACTCCATCTTCCCATTAATGATTATTTGCTTTTATTTTCTTTTTGCTCAGTAGCAAATGGGAAAGGAATGGATCGGGAGGTGGGGTGTTGGGCGTTTTCTCTCTGGAGAGGTGGGTGGTTTGGGGATTCGGTTTATTTCCTTTACGAATCAAGACCTGCACACAAGGGGCACTGCACCCTGACAGGCACTGTCTTTGCTTTTGTTAATGGGTGGGGAGGAAAGGAAACGAAAGGCTGAAGTGTTTCCTGCTGTCTTCTGTGCCTCTTGCTGCTCTTGGTGCCTTTGGAAGTCATTTTCTGCATGAAGGTATACAATCCCCTGTATTAGAAGTCTTCACCTGAAACCTTGAATGCTGCTTCAGAACTGAAACTAAGGTGTTCCCTCGTTGCACCTGATCCTCTGGGAGCCGTGTGCACCGTATCCCCCAGAAGAAGCAAACTGGGCCTTCTGTCCCCAGGCTGAAATCCAGCGTGTTGCTCGAGTTTCCTGTGGGCTTGATTTGTTGCCTGAAAAAAGGATGCTGGCAGTTAACTGTTACCATAAACATTTTCTTTTCCATTCTTTTAGGAGGGTAACGCCACAGGCCACTGAAACAACAAGAGAAGCTGGTAACCTCAAAAAGCACAATTCCTCCAACCGATACCAGGTCTCGTCGACACTGCAAAACCTTCCCACAAAGTGCCATGTGGTGCTGCAGGGTCAGAGGCTGATTCAGCTTCTGTCAGGCTGGCAAGACGAGGAGGCAGACGTGGTGAGCGTATGCCTCGCTTGTTTGTTTTTCCTGTGTTTTCTTTGGCTTTGCTTGAGTGTGGTGGTAGAAAGTGCTTGTAGATACTACAAAAAAATCCTGTGGAGTTTTGAAATGAACCTATGGAAAAAAAAGAGCAATTGAAAATGTGATGGAAGAGGTCACTTTGTCAAGACACCCTTGCAGCCTGTCGTGTGTAGGTACCACTTAGGAAAATGTGTTGTTTTGGGACTATGCTTTGTAGATCTTGGGAAGACACTTCTAGCTGGCCTTGTTGGTTCTTATAGAAGGGAAGTTGTAGTCCACTCAACTTTCCGTGTTCCAGAAGCAATTTCTATGTTTCATTTAGCAAGTAAGAAGTACTCCAAGAGTCAAATTTAACTGTAGGAACTGTGTAATTGAAGTCCATGTTGGGTGAGTGGTAAAGTGAGGCTGAGGTCCATTTCTGTTTGGGTGGAGTTTGATCAAGACGCTGTTTCATACAGTCACGTGAATGGAAATTCTCATTTCTTTTATTTATCACCAAACACAAAACGAATATATGTTATATACTCAGATCAGACACCAAATCTGCCGAGGCCCTGGTATTTAATTATACTTGTCTTCTAGAAGGTGAAGTTGAACTTTGTCTACGGTACTAAACCTACCAAAACTTTCTCTTTAAGATTAGGGTGCCTGAGAAGGCAGATTCTGTGCCTCTAGCTTTAGCTTTACCTCCACCCCACCAACCCTGAAATGGTTGCCTTACACGGTACCTTTCTTGTTCCCTGAAGAGCATCTGGTTTATCTTGAAACATCACATGTTGCTTCTTTCACGGGTATTTCTTCTATCTCCTTTTATATTAAGTTTCTGTCCTGTGTTTTAAGAGTACATTTCTGAAGAGTCTTCAAGTGAGGTGATGGATGTAGCCCTTGCAGTCTTGATTTTAGTTTCCTTCCCTTACCTCCTGTATGTTGAATTATTAAGAGATGTATTGCAATATACCATAGGCAAATTTCCAAGGAATATTCAATTTATTTGTTTGACTAAGTGATGATACTGCAGCAGCAGCAGCAGCAGAGTACCTCAAGTATTGAGACTGAATGTATTGAAAACGTTTTTCAGTCCATTCTGACTAAGCAGTTGCTGAGGAGAGAGATGTGTGATGCAGCTGTGGAGACAGAGCCCAAAGAGCATCCTTAGGGACAAGTGCAATAACATTTCAGCCTCTAAGGGTGCCTCTTCTACTCAGTTTGGAATACAGTGTTTCCCGAGTGGGCCCTTTCTCTGGAGCTTTATGCCAGTTTCCTTTGAAGCATTAGAGTCTCCGCTGTTCCTTATGTTATAGTTGTCACTGCACAGAGGAGGACTGCAGATCAGGGAACCACTGCATGGTTCTCCATGCCTTGGGATATATACTGTAGTTGCTCCCTAATGCCTTAATCCCAGGGATAATTCTTGTTCTCCTGGCAATTTTGCAAAGCAGCAAAGATGTGTTAGTGCGTGAAGGATTTAGTCTTTGTGTTTATGGCAAAGCCCAGGCGGATGCTTAAAAGAGAAAATGGCCAAATAGTGTGGAGGTTCTAATTAAAAGGATGTTTTAGTATAACACATAAAAACTGGTTAATAAGCTTTGCAAAGTCTGTGCTTTCTTTTCCACACTTCATGCAATGAAGTAAGCTGTAAATAGTCTTTAAAGATATTTTTGCTTTTTCTTTAGCCTCAGAATTTCTTAGCAGCTACTAGAGAAAGATATCTGGGAATTGCTTGGGATATTTAATTTCATGCTTTTGTTTTAGAGGGAAGTAATTTGACTGTTCAGCAGCTGTTAATTTTGATCAAAGTTAAAATAAACAGCTTTGGTTAGGTGTTATTATTGTTTCTCCATTCCTTTCAGTTTTACTACTTTCTGTCCTAGAGTTTGTGATGTCATTTCAATGGCTTCCCAGATGTGTTCTTCTCTGTCTTCCAGTCAAATCTGAGTTTCTTTACCTGTGACAGAGTGACAGAGGATAAAATACACTTTTCTGTTGTAGGCTTCCCCAATGTTTCTTTCTTTCTTTGGATTTGAAACCTCTAATTCATGTACCACAACTATTTTCTTAGTATATGGGATACTTTATGCTTTTTATGGAAACAAAAATGTAGGAAATTAGGTGGCAATTAATTTCTGGTCCCTCTGCCTTTAGTAAGACAAGAATGTTTTCATACACTGCCTACGGAGGAATGAGCCAAGCTGGGAGGCTCCTATCTACTCCTCTGCTCTTACTTATGGGAATAATGTAGATAAGATAGTAAAATTTGGAGACTTTGGGAGCCTTTGACCTTCACTTCTGAAAGTTCTACTATTATATAATCTTCTTGGTTATTTTTATCCTAGCTCCTTTTATTATTTGGTCATAGCTCCTTTGATTAAGTTAAGATTTCTCTTACACAGGTAAAGCTCCCAGCTAGAAACTCAAATATTCGAGCGGAATGCCAAATGTTTCTACAAACAAGGACTTTAGCAGCAAAACTAAGCTTTCCTTTCCACCTCTGTAAGTAGTACGCTTCTGAAATCCATTGAACTCCTAAGCCTGCAGCTACTCGTGGAGGCAAGTGACAATACTCCTTGCAGGGATTAGTCAATATGTGTCTGGGCTTTTGGATCCTTACTGCTGCTAAACTCACTCTCATATGTGACACTAAAATAATTTTACAAACAACTAAAGCAGCAGCACTTTAATTTGCATAGGAAAGCTATTACATATAATTTTCTTTAGGAAAACTAAGCATCTAGGTACATGTCTTCATGTAGCACACTTTTATTGTATTCTAAATTGTCTGGTTTTTTCCTCAGTACCAGTGAGCAGATGCAAACTCTAATGTACATTGTTAGCATAGGTTACAGAGACATAAGTAGGACTACCATTTTAACAAAACACATAAACTATAGCTGATATAAGGTCAGCCACAGCAAAAATACTGTAAGGAACACCTGGAAGATAGTAGTCTTTTAAGCAGATTATGATATCGCCTGTGATGTGATGTAATCACATCATCAGCCGTGTGCACAACTGAATTGTTTCTGTGTTCTTTGTGTTAAAAAATTATTACATGGTCATCAGTACTCCTCGTATGTTTTAGAAATACATTAATGATGCAAAATAAATGATTAAACTGTCTAATGAACTTATGAGCAAATCTGTGGCAAATTTTCACGTGTGCAGTCAGCGTTTTTAACTGATGCGTTCCTTGTGCGATTTCCCTTTATCGCTTTTTCGTCTCCGAGACCGGAACTGAGTAAGAATTCTACATGTTAAGTTCCAATAAAATGGATGGCTCTCCTCACGTAAAATTACATATTACTGAATCAGGCATAGTTGTTTGATTTGAGGGTTTTTTTGGTTGTTTTAGTTTTTTAATGATTACATTTATATGTTTATATGTACATTTCAGTCCTATGTATATGTCTAGTTACTTAGAAATAAATTATAAGATTATTGCCCTTTCTGTGCAAAATGAAATTTTCCCACCCAATCCCCATTTTTGTTTAGTTATGCTGTTTTTTTCCTTAATATATTCAAATTTACAGACCTGCTCAGACTAGAAGTGAAGCGTTTAGGTTTAGCAATTTAATTAGCAATGGTGACGGGATTGACTGGTTTCGGGAGCGTAACAGATGGGAAGAAAAGGTTCAAGAACCATCAGAAAATAGTGAGCGGACCAAAGGTAAAATCATCAAAGGCTGCTTCTTTCCAAATGAGTTGGGATCTCCAAGTAAGAGCAGAGGGCAGCCTGAATAATTTGCATGGCTCTCTTTGAAAATCCTGAGAGTTAGGGAATTACCATGCTTAGCTTACAGTCCTTCATGACCAGCTGAAGAAGAAAGCGCTCCTGTTTGTAGTCAGGGAGGGCAGGGGCTCTCATGGATTGTTCTCATCTTTGTCATTGCAGAGCTGTGCTCTGTTTGGATCCAAGGGCTTCTGTGTGATGTTTTTTGGGACAGTGCTATAGACACGCTTCTGTCCTCCTGTCTACATTTAAGCAGACCATAACATATTTGTGGCTTGTTTGTTGTGAGTAGTGTTTGGCCCCTAATATTTTTTTTGAAAACTTGTGTGATGAATGTCACTGATAGTTATGGTTAAGAAATAAGTCACTGTTCATAAAAACTTGTCAAAATATATGCACATCAGTGAAGACAGTGGCGATGCAGCAGGTCTGATAGAGAGAGAAAAAAGTGATCTGATTTTTATCTATGATTTGAAACCTGACTTTGTCATGCGTAATGGTAATAGCGATGGAAGACGTCACTTGAAAACACTGAGATAGAAAGGTTAAATGAGGGAAAATTCCTCTTACTTCTGTCAAAGGCCTTTTGCTCAGGCTTTCCATAATAGCTTGGGAACCACGATGGGTATATGAGTTTTCTGTAGCAACCTTGTAAAATGCTGCTGAATGTACACGTTGAAAGCTTCAGGTCTCTGTTTTTTTTTCCCAATTGTATCAGTAAACGCTTGTGTGTATGATGGGTTGCCATGAGTCCTTTGACCTTGATATATCAATGTGTGGGAGTCTTAGAAGCCATTTAATTCCATTTCTGCAACACTTTGGCACTTCTTGAACTCATCTGTGTGTCTTCCATTAACGTATCTACAGTAAATTTGTGTGGCTTCTTAGTCCCCAAAGCACATTGTTTAGAGCAGACGTTCAGCTTTGCAGGACAGTTTTGTTGCTCTGCCTGCTGCACACCAACCAGCTGATCAGTCAGGATCTCCAGCTGCATGATTAAGACCTGGTGTAGTTTTCTTTTATAGTCTTGTTCTATAGAAATGAATCACTGGGTAGCAGTAGCGTGGGCGTGAGCTGTGCACAATGTCTGCCCTTTCAGCTGTTAAATAAGAATGTATTTATCCTGTTTTGACAGCAACAAAAGCATTGTATGCTAGATCTCGGTGTTCGCCCCAGCGAAACAGTTTGTACTTTGAAAGAGCAATGTATATAAACTATTTTAGTATTCTGAAAGAGTTAGATACATTAGCACTTGTTCCTTTACCTGCTTGAATCAGGTTCTATCCTTGAAAACTTATGAATAATTAAGTATTTATTACAAAGCCCATTAGAAAGTGGATGCAAGTTCAGTAAGGTATTTTTTGCTAATTCTATGAAAAGTGAAGTTTTTAATAAGAAGCAGAGTGATTTTTCGTTACCGTTTCAGAGTGTACTCTGTACAGCTTTGGATCAAAGAGCTGAAGATTTTAAAAGGTATTACTGACTATATATTTATTTGAACAGAATATTTAAGGGATTTGGCTTGACAGTATTTTTCTTAAACAAAGAAACTTTTCAGAGTGTTAACTTTGTTAGGAAAGTTGATTGGCAAGAGGTAAACCTAGTGCTCATCTGAACCGTCAGAATTTTCAGTGGAAGTTTGTGGCAGTTTTGCTGTTGATGTTGTTAGACCCAGCATGTGAATCAATCTTTGTTGTTCATTCTAACCAATAATTTAACAAAGTTGTATTTACAAAAATAGAAGGCTAAAACGCGTGAAGGCACCCAGATGTGCAGCTGTGGGTTAGACTGCAAGATTTTCCAGATACAAACCAGCTTACATTAGCTGTGCTTGGTGGTGGAGGGAGGAGGGAGGGGCTGGAAATTACTTACGGTAACGAAACTGTGTATGTATATCAGGCAAATTGTTGATACCCTTAGGATTTCAACTCTAAAATTTTGCACGTAATGCAGAAATTGCTGTTAGCTACACAATGTTGTCCAAATAATTAGTACCATTTTATGAGTTTTTCAGAATTCTTCAGTTCTATGAAGGTGTCATATCCAGGAATTCAGGTATCTTTATTTGACAGAGTCTTTAGGTAAGGTTTCAATTTTTATTTTTAATGTCTATAAAATGTGTGGCAGAGGTCTGGGTTTGTTGTGCCCACCAATTGTAAACTTCAACAGTAAAATAAGTTCTGTGTCTCACAGCCACTGTAGTATACTTTAATTGTATAACTACATTTCAGTCCCTCTTTGATCTTCTGACTGCCGTTATCATGGGGAAAACTTCTTTTGCCAATACTGTTTGAAGTTACATACTTTATTGGGCAAAACAGGAACGGGGAAATATGAGATGATGATGAAACTCTCTGGAATCAAATTGCTTAATGGTAAGGCACCCAAGCCTTTCTTAAAATGCTCATCAGTTGAGTAAAAAGGTGTTTTGTTCTTATGAGCTTATATTGAATCCATTTCAGTCTCTTTCTCCATGGCAAGATTTTTTTGAAGGTTTTTAGTACAAATTTACTGAAAACGTGGAGGACAATAATGTAATGACCAGAAAAACCCAACACCTGCACACCCCAGCGTGGGTATTTCAAAGTATTGACAAATTTGGGGATCACTTGTTCACATAGACTGTGTTGTGTCAACAGTCAAATGGCTGTTCTCCTTGTAATGTAACCAAATATATTCTTCATTCTTACCGTTTATGTCTTTTTAGACTAGACTAGAGTAGAAACGTGATTATTCTCTTTCTGTAGGGCTGAATGCCAAACCTCCTGAAAGCCAAAGAGGATTTTTCAGTGGACCCTAAGGTGAAGTTACAGGTAATATTCCTGCTTAAAAAAAAGTTTCTTCCACAGAATTAATATACTGTCCTAAGGTGCTCACTTTGGATTGTCTACCACCATAGTTTTCAAGTGTTTAAATATTCAAGGAACAGAGAAACGGAAGATGCATTAGGAGGCTGTGATTCTATTTTGCCTGGGAGGGTTTCAAACAAGTTGGAGAGGTGGTGTTTTTCTTACTTAGTTGAGCAGTTTCTCTTGTATGCCATTCCTGGCTAGAAATGCATCTGTGTGAAGGGATTTCTCTCTCTTCTATTCCCATGCAAAGTCCTTTGGCGTGAGACAGAAAATGAAGAGATTTTACTGTAAATGCCCAACGTGTGATTTTTGTAGGAAATGCATCTTGGCAGTGTCTTGTGCCCAATGTGTGTTTACCCTCCTGATGTACAGAAGGTTATGCACCCAGAGGGTTTTAGTTGCTCCGTCTCCCAAGAATTCCCTCCTGTGGCAAACAACAGTGTGGCTCTGATAGGAAAAATGATTTCTTAAACTGAATTGCAGGATTCTGGGCTTCATGACTTCATGTCTTCAGTTGCTGTATGAACAACATGAAATTCAGGCTTATCTAGTGCTGTAATTTAGTTTGTTTTGGTTTTCCCTTTGTTTTTGCTTTAGATTTCTTGCTAACTGATGGGAAGGGATAATCCTGCAGTAATTTTAAATGACTGTGTTTCCAGCTTGAACAGATTCTGCCAGACTAAGTGTATCTTATCTCAGAAGAACCAATGTTTGGCCTAATCTCATCTACAAACTGGAGACTTGACTCTGTAAGATAGGAAAGCGTATGTCAAGCTAAGTGTGTTTTGCATTCTCTCTTTCCAGGTTACTTCTAATTTTCCAAACTTGTAAGATTATATCTCTGTTTCCATTGCAGTGTCACTTCTGCAGCTGGATGTGCCGGATCCCTCTTGCAGATGTTTTCATCCCTTGTTGAGGATCTCATTGGTGCTTTAAAAGGAAGAGGTACCACTCTTTCAGAACTGAAAAGGGGGTGAGAGGAATTCACAGCTTGATTTCCCTTCTTTTTCTCGGGCTAATTGCCCTAGCTCTGGTAAGGTCAGCTGTACCCAAGTTAACCCTGGATACGCCACCTCTACACTTGTGCTGCACTCGCCTCTCTACCTTTAGGAGGTGAGGGTATATTTTATTTCCTTGCTTTGCAAAAGTTTGAGCTTAGCTAGGAGCTGTTTCGTAGCAAGTTGTGGGGAATCTGTTCTTTTTATTTAGGTAGAGGGAGCTTTTGAGAACTTTACGAATCAGCAATTGCAAGCTGGCTGCTTTAGTGATGTAGCATGTAAAACCTTTTGATTGGTGCTCAAGCTTTCAACCCTGAAGGATCTGACTTGAGATGGGAGCATTTCTAGGGTTTTTGTACGTTTAGGATGCCAGACATAAACCAGGCTTTTGTTATAATGGAGATTACCCCACAGTTGTGTTGGTTTCATTGATGTTAAGTAGATCCTTTGTTTTAAATATTATATCATTAATACTGGCTGGTGCAACAACCTCGTAAACTACTGGTCAGGTGACTCAGGTTCAGTTTTGAAGGACAATTTTCAGACTCACGTGGTGGTCTTTGTATTAAAAGCTGTTTTCCATCCAAAAGGCAGGCCTGCATTTGACATGCTTTTTAGCTGTTAGTTGGTTGATGCACTGACTTTGGTAGCAGGGATGATAAACTCTAGTGCTTGCTTTGCTGAGTTAGTACTTCTCAAGTGAGGTAGAGGAATAGGTTGTGGTGCAGGGGCCGGGTGGCATCCACCGGTCCTGATAGGGAAAATGCATCTTTGGGTGTAAGCTTGTGGGACTGATGGAGAGGTCTTTAAACCAGAATCCGTGGGGGAAGGGGATATGAACACGATTGCTGAAGAGAAGCCAAGGGTTGATGTGGCATTTTGACAGCAGGTGAAAAGAGGCGATTATCTCGCTGTATGAGGCATCGGTGTAGCCTCACTGTGAGTTCTGGATGCAGTTCTGGGTTCCACGACGTAAGAAGGATGTGAAGGCCTTGGAATGAATCCAGAGGAGGACAACAAAGCTAGTGAAAGGCCTGGAAGGAATGTCCTACGAGGAACAGATAAGGACTTTGGGTTTGCCTAGTTTGGAGAAAAGGAGGCTGAGAGGCAACCTCATTGCTCTCTACAGCTTCTCGAGTGGTGGGAAGTGGAGAGGGAAGTGCTGATCTCTTCTCCTGGGTGTTCAGGATAGGATGCTTGGTGATGATTCAAAGCTGCGCCGGGGCAGGAGGTTCAGGCTGGACATCAGGAGGCGTTTCTTCACTGAGAGTGGTCAAACACTGACACAGGCTTTCTAGAGAGGTGGTTGATGTCCTACCCTTGTCAGTGTTTAAGAAGCATCTGGACGTGCCCTTCACAACACATGAACTTGGTCAGCCCTGAACAGGTCAGGCAGCTGGACTGGATGATCATTGTAGGTCCCTTCCACCTGATCTACTCTATTAGCAGAAGTCACCTGTGCTCTTCTCTCACCACCTCGTTTTGCCGGACCAAAGTGCGAGTAATAGAAATGCACTTGAAGGCAGCCTGTACAGATAAAGATTTATGGAGACAGACACATACGATTATATATTTATATTATACAATCATCCTGAAATCTCGTAGCCCTGAGGCAGATCTCCTGAGGAGCAGCAGGAGACCTGTAATTGCAGAACAGGTGCTGTAACCCTCTGGCTTCCCTCTCCTATCTCCCCTCTGGCACTCCCTCCCACCCGACCTTGCATCCCACTCTCTCTCGCTTCCCCTCCCTCTTGTGGCACAGGATCTGTCTGGCTTCAAGAAAACCCCCAGCACGGATCAGTTGATAAAAGTAGACGTGCTGGAACTTGTCGGCCACAGGCCCTGGGAAGGAGTGAGATAAGAACTTTGACACGTAGGCAGCCTCTAGTTTCTCACTAGTTTCTTTGTAGAATCCTTATAAGCAAGGCCACAGTGCCCTTGAGCACAGCTGTTATAGAACAACAGGATATAGATAAAGAAGTACAAAAATGCATCTTAAGGAGGAGTCGGCCTTTAACGATGTAGCCAATAATGAGCTTGCTTTTTGCAATATGTATGAGCCTTAATTATCTGTAACTAGTAGTATAAATATATGTTAACTGCGCAATAAAGACGACATTTTGCTTGCATGAAGCTGCGTCCCGTCTCTCAATCGCGGCACCTCTCTCTCTCGTGCATCCCTCTCTCCCTGTCTTGGACATTCCTCTTGAATCCCTCACATCCCCCCTCTCTCTTGTATCCCCGACACATACCTCTCTTCTTGTCTTGTGCATCCCTCCCCTCCCTCTGCCACGTCTCCCTCCTTCCCTCCATGTCCCCATTAACAGACTGGACAGGAGGAAAAAATTTTTCATGGAGAGGGTCATTGTGCACTGGCAGAGGCTTCCCAGGGAGGTGGTTGAGTCACCTTCCCTGGAGGTGTTTAAGGGACTGGTGGATGAGGTGCTGAGGGGCATGGTTTAGGGATTGTTATGAATGGTTGGACTCGATGATCCAGTAGGTCCTTTCCAACCTAGTGATCCTATGAATCTATCATTCTATTTCTTCTTGCGGGGACAGAGCTAGGAGCTGAGCATTGGGGCGTACCCCACTTCAGCTGGGTTTGTGGAAGACAACCTCGTCTGCTAAGTTAAAGATGACCCCGACCCAGTGGTCTTCTGCCTGTGCTGCCAGGAGGCGTGGGCAGAGCTGGAGGTCAGCCCCACAAAGGTGCACTTCAACAGGGTGCTTCTCCACAGGTCAGTCATCCTGCGGCTGTTCATCCTGCAGCTCCCGGCACCCCGCACTCCCGCAGCTCCTGGCATCGCATCCCCGCGGGACCGGGCAGCACCCGCTGCTCCCCCCCTGCCCCCAGGGACCCTACACCCACCGGCCCACGGCACCCCCTCCCTAGCACCCTCCCACGCTCCGCGGGTCACCCTGCCAGCGGCAGCAATCATGCCAGGGCAACGTTGGCTCTGCTTTGCTTGGTGTTGAGTCTCCTGGGAAAACACGGGGGAAATCCCTGCAGGATGCCAAGCAAAGCCCCGGGCGTGGCTGGTTCCGAGCCCTAAATAGCAGCACCTACAGCTGCAAAGCCTTCTGCCCCGCCTCTGGCACCCGCCCTGCCCAAGGCTGTACTCTCCTCCAGGGCATCGCTCAGGACTCTGCGTCTTTAGGACTCTTGTTCCAGGAGTTGCTTTATTTTTCTCGTAGCACAAACGGGAGCAGAAGCTTTCCTGGCTGCTCTGATGGCATCACCGCAGCTCTGATGGTCACATCACAGCTCAATCCCTGTTGCTGACAGCTTTGCTGTGGAGGACTCCTCCCTCCAACAGCTCACGAACCCCACTGGTTCCCGGGGCCATCCCCTCCATAAGCAGCAGCTCCTCTGTGCACAGGGACCCCCTGGCCCTGGGGTGGCCGTGCCAACACCCACAGCCCTCTCCGGCCTGGGGAATGCAGAGCGAGTGGAAACCTCAGCTCTGCAAGTGCCTCCTGTGTCCATAGCAAACACAAGGTTAAGAGAGAGAGCTTGGCTTGGAACAAACAGCAATAGAACTTTACTTAACCTAAAATAACTCAAAACAAAAGCCTAATTTTTTTCTTCTTCTTCATCTTCTTCTTCATTATCCTTAATTTCCTTTCTCATCGTCTTAATATCCTTCATGATCTTCTCCTTCATCTTCTCCATATAGTTCACCCTCTTCTTCGTTCTCATCCATTCTTGGTCCCACACCACACTCCTGTGATGCCTGGAAGGGAAGCAGGAGGCACGGCAGTTTGGATAACAAGCAGCACCTCATCCAACAGAGCCGGGGGTCCCGAGCCGGCTCAGCAGCAGCAGAAGGTTGGGGTTAATCCTGATGGGCATTTGATTTGCCACAGCTCTGGGACACACTGGGGAGAGCAGGACTCTGCCACCAGCAGTACGCCCTGCCTGGGATTGGGGTTAGACGAGGGTTTCCTAGGAAATTCCTCCCTTCCCAAAGTGGATGGGCACTCAGGGCAGGTGCGTAGTGGCTGTTATTTCACCAGGACAAGGGGACCAGGTGCTGTGTTCCTGCAGCAGGGCCTCCAGACCCGTCCTGGCTGAGGGCAGTGGGTGAGGAGCACTTGCCTGTCGTGGTGCTGGTGGGTCTACCCACGTGTCCTCCTCTTCCTCCTCCTCCTCCTCCTCCTCCTCCTCCTCTTCCATCCATATCCATCTGCACATCTATTTCCATTGGCTCCTCCATATCCATCTCCACATCTATCTCCATTGGTTCCTCAACATCCATTTCTGTCTTCAGGTCTACATCCATAGGCTCCTCCTCATCCAAGTCCATCCTCATATCCATCTTCCCAGCAGTCCCCTTGTTAAAAGTAAAATTGTTTAATTAAACTATTAGGGTATATAAATTCAATAAAGTGTGAAACTCTTCTTTACAAAAATACAGTATATGTAACTTTGCTGTGACAATGTAACTTCTGCAATTTGTTTCGCTTATTGCTACTCAAGATAAGCAATTTGTGTACTTTGCTTGCCTTATATGGAGAGTGTACGTGCTTATTGCTACTCAAGATAAAGAGAGCCTCTCGGCAGAATACAAGGAAAGCTTCTTAGCGGAATACAAGGTGCGCACGGAAGATATGCAAGAAAAACAAGAAAAATGGACTATATAAAGGACTGCATATACGCTGGAGGGTGTGGCAGCAGTGGAGCGGAGATTCATCCCGTCACTCTGTCACCCAGCGCTGCTTTTGCTCGCTTTCCACTTGCTTAATTATTAATAAAAAGGACCGATTGAAGTTATTCGGCGTCCTGCATTTATTACAATTTGGTGCCGTGACTCGGATTGGAGAATAGTGTCTCGTCGTCTCCTGGGGAGGCGCCCCAAGCACTTCTCCATTTCTCGGCCCTGGGGGCTGACGATTCACTCTCACCAATTCCGACGAACTTAAATTCTGGAAAGTGGAGCAATTGAGACCGGAAAAATCCCATAACGTTTAGTGCACTAAAGTCCGGACGAAGACGCGACGGGACAGCGTAAAGGCGTGAGTACCACGAAGACACAGGACAGCATGGAGGCGTGAGTATCACGGATATCCGTTCGGGCGGGATTGGGTTTTCTGGAATATAACGACTGAGAGGCTCGACATACTGAGCCAAGCGAGTGCGGACCCTCTTGTACTACGTTTCCCGTATCCTGCGAGGGACCGGGCTAGGAACGAGGGGAGCGAAAGTGTGTGTGTGTGCTGATATTCCAGAAGATGGGGGCGAAGGAAAGCAAGCCTTCGACTCCCATGGGGAGGGTCCCCAAGGTCCCACAGAATACCCCTCTCGCATTCATGTTAGATAATTGGAAACAATTTCCCGGATCGACAGGGAAGACAAAGGCTAAGATGATAGAATATTGTACTAAGAAGTGGGGAGGGAAGAAAATACGGAAAAATATTACTTGGCCAATATATGGATCGGATGAAGATTGGGTTAGACAGCACCTAAACCTCTGGGTGAATAGTAAAAAGACACTTAACCCAGAGGAAAGTGCATATGCTGCAGTTTGGTTAGAAAAACCTCAAACATTATTATTCCCTTTAAGGGAAGAAAAGAAAAACAAAGAGGAAGAGGAGTTTTTAGAAGAACTATTAATAAACCCTCCTCCATATATAGCGGCTGAACCGGCTATCCCAAATGCACCAGAGGGCGCTGAAGGCGCAGATATAGCTCCTGAGAGGCGAATAACTAGGAGCCAAACAAATCGAGTCCACACATACCCATTAAGGGAAGTTCCTATAGGTGGACCCCAACCAGAAATTGGATATGTATCGATACCCTTGAATTCAAATGATGTAAGGGATTTTAA
This sequence comes from Cuculus canorus, assembly GCF_017976375.1. Classification (NCBI taxonomy): domain Eukaryota; kingdom Metazoa; phylum Chordata; class Aves; order Cuculiformes; family Cuculidae; genus Cuculus; species Cuculus canorus. The sequence continues at coordinate 1,691 of NW_026527856.1, read as the reverse complement.
AAGAAATGAGATGGGGAGTCTATTGGATGACCCTTTAGGGGTCGCCGAAAGGCTGGACCGATTTTTGGGACCTAGCCTTTACTCATGGACTGAAATGGAGTCTATACTAAGTCAGCTATTCACAGCTGAAGAAAAAGGCATGATTAGGCGGGCAGGAATGAGAATATGGGAAGCCCAACATGCGCAGGGGCCCCAAGCAGATATTAAATGGCCTCTGCAGAATCCAAATTGGAACAACCAAAACGCAGAGCACCGAGTCCATATGGGGGATTTACGAACCATAGTAATTCAAGGGATTCGTGAAGCAGTACCCCGTGGACAAAATATAAGTAAAGCATTTAATGAAAGGCAAAAGAAGGATGAAAGCCCAACCGAATGGCTGGAAAGACTAAGGAAAGCCTTGCAGCTGTATTCAGGGGCGGACCCAACGAGCCCCCTGGGACAAGCAGTTTTGAAGACCCATTTTGTGGCTAAATCTTGGGAAGATATTAGAAAGAAGCTGGAGAAAATAGAAGATTGGCAGGACAGACCCATGGATGAATTATTGAGGGAAGCTCAAAAGGTGTATGTACGAAGAGAGGACGAGACGAACAAGAGACAAATAAGAATGATGGTAGCTGCGATTAGAGAAGAAAAGAAAGGACGAGGAGGAATGGCGGAGACCAGAAAACCCCAACGAGGAACAGAACGAAGAATAGAAGGTGGCATAGTACGGGAGGAACAAGGAAGCTGCTTTTACTGTGGGAAACGAGGGCATATCAAAAGAGATTGCCGAGAGAAGATCCGGGATGAAAGGATATTGCAAGAAGAATAGAGAAGTCAGGGGCTCTACATTATAGGGGACCGGAGTCATCAAGAGCCCTTGATAAAATTAAAAATAGGTCCCCACAAACAAGAGTTTACCTTTTTAGTAGATACCGGGGCAGAGCGATCTACGATTAAGAGCTTGCCCAAGGGATGCGCGATCTCGCATGAAACAGTCCAAGTTATAGGGGCGAAAGGGGAGCCTTTTAAAGTAAACAAAATTAAAAATGTTATATTCGAAACGGAGAATAAATTTGGAATAAGTGAACTCTTGCTAGTCCCAGAGGCAGATTATAATTTACTGGGACGAGACTTAATTATGGAACTGCAATTAGAAATTAAAGTGGAAAATCAGAAATTGACCGTCAAAGCATATCCCCTTACGATAGAGGACAAGCAAGAAATTAATCCTGAAGTATGGTACTCTCCAGATACAGTGAGCTGATTGAATATTACACCGATAAAAATCCAAATTCAAGATCCTCAGATACCGGTGCGAATCAAACAATACCCCATTTCCATGGAAGGAAGAAGAGGACTAAAACCAGAAATAGACAGGTTACTTGCACAGGGGATTTTAGAGCCATGCATGTCCCCATTTAATACACTTATTTTGCCTGTGAAGAAACCTAATGGGAAATATCGATTAGTCCACGATTTAAGAGAAATTAATAAAAGAACAGTCACTCGATTCCCAGTGGTAGCAAACCCCTATACCTTACTAAGTAAATTGGGACCACATAAAAATTGGTACAGTGTAATTGATCTAAAAGATGCCTTCTGGGCCTGTCCATTAGCCGAAGAAAGTCGGGATTATTTCGCCTTTGAATGGGAAGATCCTGACACAGGACGAAGGCAACAACTGAGGAGGAGTTTACTCCTACAGG